>NC_063046.1:45367268-45573728 GCF_018812025.1 Megalobrama amblycephala | reverse complement strand
TTTGCAAAAGTTCCTTTCAATTTAAAAGTCTCTTGTGCTTCACTGACTCATTCCTCCTGTAAAGTGTTGCCGCCATCTAATGGCGTATTAATGTAACTTTCACTCAATCCATATTACTTACTAATGGACATATTTATATAAAATAATATTTATTGAACAACAAATAAGCACAATTGTACAGTTCAGTCAAACAAAGCACTAGTTATTTACTAAAAACAAAAACAAAACAAAAAACATTTACGCTTGTATGTGGGTTTTACAAATATTTAACGAATGAAAGGATTTTAAAGAGCTTGTGACAAAACCTCTTAACTCCATTGGATCCTCAAACTGTCAATCAAACTTCATTACATTAATCCGCCTCCCCTCGTGAATGAAGTGCGCACGCAGTTTGGACATCTCCTCTATGCAATGCCAAGGTAAATAAAGATCTGATGTTTGAAAAAAAATTGTAAGCGTTTTCTTTACTCAAAAACCCTATGTTTATAAAGTTTAATGTTTTACCTATTTGAAGAGCGGAGAAGAGTCTTCGTCTGATATGTCCCGTCTAGTTGAAGCCAATATGCTATATATAATGATGTAACATAACGTCGTTTATTATATCAAATTTAACATAGCACAATTCGACTTGCTCTGGAACAAATAATAGATTAATAAAGACCAAAGATTGCCTGTTCTATGTACTCAAATTGAATAATGTCTCATGTTTAACCACTATAAGAGCCAGCGGCAAATCCACGAAGCACTGGCCGAGATTAAGCTGTTCTCGGCAGTTACAGAAGCACTGAATGGCCGCTGACGCCCTGGAGCTCACATCTCCGAAAATGTCAAAACAAGTTGTAAAATAGGCGCTGTTATTAAATATGAGTCACATATTTCAGTCTAAACAACTACATTCTTGCCTAAAAACTATTAAAACTACAGTTTGTGGTACAACAAGTAGTATTTGTAAAAATTGCGGTTGATTTGGTCGGCCGCCATGACGGTCACTTCAAACGGAGTGATACAAATGGTGAAAAGGTAGGAGGAGTGCTGTTATCGCTGAAATATCGCATGGCTATCAGCCAATCAGATTCGAGAACCAGACAGAACTGTTGTATAAATATATATAAGACCCATATATGTGTTCCCAGTTCAAACCCATGCCAACTTGGCCCATAAATATATCATGCAAGACCATATATGTGTTCCCAGTTCAAACCCATGCCTACTTGACCCATAAAAATTCTATGCAGGACCCATATGTGCATTCCCAGTTCAACCCATGCCCGCTTGACCATAATATGCCATTCAAGACCCATATATGTATTCCCAGTTCAAACCCATGCCCACTTGGCCCATAAAATTTCTATACAGGACCCATATGTGCATTCCCAGTTCAAACCCATGTCCACTTGGCCCATAAATATGCCATTCAAGACCCATATATGTGTTCCCAGATCAAACCCATGCCACTTGGCCCATAAATATGTCATGCAAGACCCATATATGTGTTCCCAGATCAAACCCATGCCCACTTGGCCCATAAAAATTCTATGCAGGACCCATATGTGCATTCCCAGTTCAAACCCATGCCCACTTGGCCCATAAATATGCCATGCAAGACCCATATATGTGTTCCCAGTTCAAACCCATGCCCACTTGGCCCATAAATATGCCATGCAAGACCCATATATGTGTTCCCAGATCAAACCCATGCCCACTTGGCCCATGCCTGTCCCTTATGGGGCCCATGTAATCAGCTCATATGGGCTTCCTATGTGGGACTCGTACTACAAAACTACATGGGACCCGCTGATTTCACCCAGCCAAAGCCCATGCCCACACAGTACCCATGGAACCCGTAGTTAACCCATTTGGGCCCCACATGTCATTGCTGGCTGGGTGGAGTTTCATAGGGTTACATGAGTTTATAGGAGTTATTTTTTTCTACATTGAATTTTGACACAAAAAAAAGCTTCCAGTTTTATTGTGTATCCCCTTTACGTTCACGCATAGTCGACGGCCTCACGTGTGACATTGTTTACATTTTATCAAGTAAAATGATCAAGTTGAGTGAAATTTATCAAGTTGTGTGAAAGATACAAGAATGCTGATTCAAAATGTACAAGCATTTTACAACCAAGATAACTTTATAGTAGTTTTTTGTTATTCTGTATGACCGTAAACAATTTCCTAAGACAACAAAAGGGAGGGGGCGTCCTTACCTTTTTGTGTCGTGGAACTGTAATGTTTGGCAGTATAATGGTGACATCGACGTTTTTTCCATGGGAAGAGTCCAATACACGATTTCCATAGTAAATATTTGTCCAAAAGCATGCAAACTGGTATAAAAATCGATATAACTTCTATTGTTTACATCCTGTAAGCGCTATTCACGGGTGCGCTGTCATGTTTATTCGACGAACTGTCCACATCTAGCGCTTTATTCAATGAAATATAACGTATCACTGTATTTAGTAGAGTGTCTGTAAATGAATGAGAACAGCCCAGAAGATGTCCGATAAAAACTGGACACATATACATGTATAAAAAAAAAGTTGACAGGCGCTTTCAAGTGACGTGTGATTACGCACAGGCAAACGTAAGTGGGGAAAAAAGTAAAAAGACAGCAATGGCAAACTATTGTGTTGTCATGTAACGTTAGCCTATGCAATAACGATTACGCCAATGTGTTGATTTGCATAATCTCGCGTGTAATACATTGTTGTTTAGTGTGCGTAACAACTTGCTTCCAGGAAAATAGCGCGCGCGCCCCCGCTGGCGTGACGCAAATATAAGGGACACACACCTGCTGCCCACTAGCACTCGCACTGCTAGCATAATCTCGCGTGTAATACGTTCGTCAGCCATGGATCAGCGTCGTTCACAGAAGTTGTTTTCTCCTGTTTCTGCATTGGAAGAACAAATGCGAAGCAGTGATGAAGAAAATGTGGATTATTCGGAGGAAAGTGCTCTATCTAGCTTCTTGATTGCAGTCTTGGTCATTAGCTGCTGGTGTAAATGGTCAATAACGGTAACAATAGAGTTGGTATCATGGTAAATTGCTTTGTGTAAATGATCTTTTGCGTTTGAATAGAAAAATTGTAAACTGATGTAAATCTCCCAGCCAGCAATGACATGTGGGGCCCAAATGGGTTAACTACGGGTTCCATGGGTACTGTGTGGGCATGGGCTTTGGCTGGGTGAAATCAGCGGGTCCCATGTAGGTTTTGTAGTACGAGTCCCACATAGGAAGCCCATATGAGCTGATTACATGGGCCCCATAAGGGACAGGCATGGGCCAAGTGGGCATGGGTTTGATCTGGGAACACATATATGGGTCTTGCATGGCATATTTATGGGCCAAGTGGGCATGGGTTTGAACTGGGAACACATATATGGGTCTTGCATGGCATATTTATGGGCCAAGTGGGCATGGGTTTGAACTGGGAATGCACATATGGGTCCTGCATAGAATTTTTATGGGCCAAGTGGGCATGGGTTTGATCTGGGAACACATATATGGGTCTTGCATGACATATTTATGGGCCAAGTGGGCATGGGTTTGATCTGGGAACACATATATGGGTCTTGAATGGCATATTTATGGGCCAAGTGGACATGGGTTTGAACTGGGAATGCACATATGGGTCCTGCATAGAAATTTTATGGGCCAAGTGGGCATGGGTTTGAACTGGGAATGCACATATGGGTCCTGCATAGAATTTTTATGGGTCAAGTAGGCATGGGTTTGAACTGGGAACACATATATGGGTCTTGCATGATATATTTATGGGCCAAGTTGGCATGGGTTTGAACTGGGAACACATATATGGGTCTTATATATATTTATACAACAGTTCTGTCTGGTTCTCGAATCTGATTGGCTGATAGCCATGCGATATTTCAGCGATAACAGCACTCCTCCTACCTTTTCACCGTTTGTATCACTCCGCTTGAAGTGACCGTCATGGCGGCCGACCAAATCAACCGCAATTTTTACAAATACTACTTGTTGTACCACAAACTGTAGTTTTAATAGTTTTTAGGCAAGAATGTAGTTGTTTAGACCTGAAATATGTGACTCATATTTAATAACAGCGCCTATTTTACAACTTGTTTTGACATTTTCGGAGATGTGAGCTCCAGGGCGTCAGCGGCCATTCAGTGCTTCTGTAACTGCCGAGAACAGCTTAATCTCGGCCAGTGCTTCGTGGATTTGCCGCTGGCTCTAATAGTGGTTAAACATGAGACATTATTCAATTTGAGTACATAGAACAGGCAATCTTTGGTCTTTATTAATCTATTATTTGTTCCAGAGCAAGTCGAATTGTGCTATGTTAAATTTGATAATAATAAACGACGTTATGTTACATCATTATATATAGCATATTGGCTTCAACTAGACGGGACATATCAGACGAAGACTCTTCTCCGCTCTTCAAATAGGTAAAACATTAAACTTTATAAACATAGGGTTTTTTGAGTAAAGAAAACGCTTTACAATTTTTTTTTCAAACATCAGGGGCCGTATTCACAAAACATTTTATCTTACCACTAAGAGTTCTCCTAAATAGCAGTAAAAGTTCTTAGCTAAGAGTTTTCTCTTAAAACCTGTTCACAAACCTGCTGAGACCAACTTGAAGTCTTAAGCTAAGAGTAAGGGCGGGGTTGACCTCGTTGCTATGGAGTATACACACAGTGATTGGCTGATGGGGGAGGAGTCAGTGATTTAATCACAGAAATATTGTAGAATGAGGTGTCATGTTTCCATATTAAAATAAAGGTTTAAAAATACAAATGTTGCCCTATTCAAAATAAAATGTTGCCATATTGTTGCCATAAAGGTTTTAAAATATAGGCTAAGTGTCACTAATTAAACTAGTATATACAGTTAAAAAAAAAAAATATATATATATATATATATATATATATATATATATATATATATGTGTGTGTGTGTGTGTGTGTTTTTTTTACTCTATTCGATCATTTGTAAGTGTGAACTAATGAAAACCACTGGCACAGGTAATCAGACAATCTTTATTTATTTGTTAAAGATTTTTTTTGGCGTCTCATCGTAGATTCAAATCTATAAATCAAAATGTATTGCATTTAGGAAGAAAAGGTTCAGCACCTAAGGCTCTGTCGCTATTGCCTCAATGGTGTTCAGTGTCTTTGGGTGGATTAGGACTGTTTGTGATTTGGTCTTACCCACGTAGAAGGCAACGTTCTCAGGACCTTACGGAATGTTCCCTAAAAGTTCTCAAAAGGGGATAAAATTTCTGAACCTTTACAGAACATTCGGGACGTTCCTAAAACGTCCTCTTTTGGTAATGAAAGTGCTGCGGTTCCTTATATGACTTTAGGGGGACATTCCATTTTGGTTATTTTATGGTCAAAAAAAGAACGTTACAATGAGGATATTTGGGACATTAACAGAACGTTCCCACACGGTCCTCTGTTGATCATTTAATAACGTTCCCGATATGAGTTTAGGGGGACGTTCTATTTTGGTTATTTTATGGTCATGCAAGAACGTTACAAAGAGGACATTTGGGAAGTTATCAGAACGTCCTATAGTAATAGTACCCTCAATATTCCCAGAACGTCCTGAATGTTCCCTGAAGGTCCACCAAATAACGTTCCCCAAACCTTAAAAGAACTCCACATCGTGACCATCTCAGATCGTTCTGGGAACGTTACTAGGTGACAGGTTGTCCTGCTAAAAATGTTACGATCCCAGAACATTCTCAGAACGTCCACTGGTATTAAGAACATTGTCTAGTAACGTTCCCAGAATGTTTAGAGACGGTCATGATGTGGAGATCTTTTAAGGTTTGGGGAATGTTATTTGGTGGATCTTCGGGGAATGTTATTTGGTGGATCTTCAGGGAACATTCAGGACGTTCTGGGAATGTTTAGGGGACTATCACTATAGGACATTCTGATAACTTCCCAAACGTCCTCTTTGTAATGTTCTTATGTGACCATAAAATAAACCAAATTGGAACGTCCCCCTAAAATCATGTAATGAACCTTGAACTGCAGCTCTTTCATAACCAAAAGAGGACGTTTTATGTCCCAAATGTTCTGTAAAATTTCAGAATTTTCGTCACTTTTAGACAAAGTTGCACAAGAACTTTGCCTTCTGTGTGTGTGTTTTATAGAAAATAATAAAGTTTGAAGTCACCGTTATAGAGGAGAGCGTTTGCTTTAGATGGGCTCTTGATTTTTGCTATTTAACTATTAGTTTTTTTTTGGCTGCTTTAACTGTGTTTTCAAAAACACGTTTTTTATAGCAAATTATGCAGGAGAAAGTCTGATCAGATGAATTTGGTTGTTTAGTGCTGATGATTCACTGGTCTTCTCCAGAGTCTAAACTATGAGTGTGTTAAATGTCAGTTTTGCATCAACTTTTTTCCCGTCCTTTTTTTTATAAAAATATTTTATACAGAGTTTTGAGCGGTGTCTTTTAGACTCACACAGACACCATGAATCAGCGTATGATCCTCAACAATGGTGACACTAAAAAAAATCTTTTTTGTGTGACTTTAGTAGCTTGTTTTGTGATGTTCAGAGTTAATCTGGTTATCTGAAAATTTTGTCACCATTGTTGAGGATCATACGCAGAATCTTGATTTCTGTGTGAATCGACATGATGTTGTCTGAATAATTTCTGCATAAGGATAAAAACTTTCAAAGAAGAACAGGATCTAATGCATTATCATATGTCTACATAAAAGAAAACACAATATTCGAAGATCAGTGAATAAGGTCACTGTATGATGATCAAATCAACAACAATGACTAAGCATCCAAACCCAACTGATAATATTTATTTTCTCACAATTTTTTGTAGTAATAAATGCTTTAGAAAAACACAGTTACAACAATTAAAGAAAAAATAAAGTCAAATTGTCAAGGGTCAGGAACCCAACTAAAGCAAGCGCTTACCTCCGTAACGGTGATATCTATAAATTTAGATAAAACATCAACACCTCATTAAGAAGATTTGTATGAAAGAAACAAAGTCAGAGTGGTTTGTAATAAGTGAAGATGCAGATATCTAGAGAGATCTGGTGCCGTATTCACAAAACATCTTAAGGCTAAAAGTAGCTCCTAAATTGCCGATTTAGGAGAAACTCTTAAAAATAATGGGCGTGTCAGTCCTAATTTTAGGACTCCTAAATTTTTGCTCTAAGAGTATTTCACAAAGCATTTTAGCGCTAAAACTAGCTCCTAAATCTGTGAAACGTTAGGAGTAGTCAAGAGGACTCCTAAGTCACTAAGAGCAAATCACAAACAGTCCTAATCCACCCAAAGACACTGAACACCATGAGACAATAGTGATAGAGCCTTAGGTGTTGAACCTTTTCTTCATAAATGCAATAAAATGCAATGCAATAAAAAAAATTGATTTATAGATTTGAATCTATGATGAGACGCCAAAAATTAATCTTTAACAAATAAATCAATATTGTCTGATTACCTGTGGCAGTGGTTTTCATGGGTTCACACTTACAAATAATTTAATAGAGTAAAAAAAAAAAAAAAAAAAAAAAAAAAATATATATATATATATATATATATATATATATATATCCCCTCTGTGTATTTATTCCTCTTCTCGTGCTGATTAGAAAGACCGTTTGAATGTGTTTCTCCCAAACTTTGTTTATAAAACATAATTTGTCGGTTGAATTCTGCATTCTCTTGAGATGGCAGCAATATGTCAACATTTTATTTTGACTGTGGGAACATCTTTATTAAAAAAACATTTATTTGAATAGGGCAACATTTGTATTTTTAAACCTTTATTTTAATATGGAAACATGACAATACAATACAATACAAACATACAATATTTCTATGATTAAATCGCTGACTCCTCCCCCATCAGCCAATCACTGTGTGTTTACTCCATAGCAACGAGGTCAACCCGCCCTTACTCTTAGCTTAAGACTTCAGTCTATTCCTTAGTAAAAGTTGGTCTCAGCAGCTTTGTGAATAGGTTTTAAGAGAAAACTCTTAGCTAAGAACTTTTACTGCTATTTAGGAGAACTCTTAGTGGTAAGATAAAATGTTTTGTGAATACAGCCCCTGTTATTGTTTAATGTTGTTTGTGTTATCTGAGTTTTATGTGTCACCATTGTGCTGAAGGGTAGCTTCTGTGCTTCAGTCAGTGATGATCCACAAACACTGATGTTCTGCTGCATGTTGCTTTTTTTTAAAGACAGTAACTGTGTAGTTACTGATGCAGTGATACAGCAGTTACATTAGTTCATGTGTGTGTTTTTGTCAGCTAATGACTTAATGCAAGAGATTTGCAATTTGAAGAAAAGGTTTCATAATATTAATGCAGGAAATACCTGTAGAGAGCTTTAAGTGAAAATAGTTTTTGTTTGAACAGCCACTTTTATTACTCAAGTTTTTGACAAGGGCAGCAGGGACGTTCTGAGAACATTTCCAAATAAAGTATGGTTCCCTAAACGTTCAGAGAATGTCTTGAATGTTCCCTGAAGGTCCACCAAATAACGTCCCCTAAACCTTAAAAGAACTCCACATCTTGACCGTCTGTGAACATAATGGGAACGTTACTCAACACCAGTGGGGACATTCTGAGAATGTTCTGGGAACGTAAAATTTCTTGTGGGGTAGACTTAGGAGTCCTCTTGACTACTCCTAACGTTTCACAGATTTAGAAGCTAGTTTTAGCGCTAAAATGCTTTGTGAAATACTCTTAGAGCAAAAATTTAGGAGTCCTAAAATTAGGACTGACACGCCCATTATTTTTAAGAGTTTCTCCTAAATCGGCAAGTTAGGAGCTACTTTTAGCCTTAAGATGTTTTGTGAATACGGCCCCAGATCTTTATTTACCTTGGCATTGCATAGAGGAGATGTCCAAACTGCGTGCGCACTTCATTCACGAGGGGAGGCGGATTAATGTAATGAAGTTTGATTGACAGTTTGAGGATCCAATGGAGTTAAGAGGTTTTGTCACAAGCTCTTTAAAATCCTTTTCATTCGTTAAATATTTGTAAAACCCACATACAAGCGTAAATGTTTTTTGTTTTGTTTTTGTTTTTTGTAAATAACTAGTGCTTTGTTTGACTGAACTGTACAATTGTGCTTATTTGTTGTTCAATAAATATTATTTTATATAAATATGTCCATTAGTAAGTAATATGGATTGAGTGAAAGTTACATTAATACGCCATTAGATGGCGGCAACACTTTACAGGAGGAATGAGTCAGTGAAGCACAAGAGACTTTTAAATTGAAAGGAACTTTTGCAAAGGAAGTTGTTTTTAGCGCTGTGGTGTTATACAAAGATCGTTTTCCTCAGAGGACATTCAGATTCAAACGGACTTTTATAATGGATATAATATTATGGACATCGACTTGAAGAATGAATGTAATGCAATATATCAGACAGGTAATAGCCTACTCTCTCTCTCTCTCTCTAATACTGTATAAAATTCAATGTGTTTCAATGAAGCGACTCGACGTTCCTTCGTTACTAGTTCTAAAGTGACATTTTAGAGTTAGTAACGGAGGCTTGGTCCAACTGACAACTTGAGATATGAATCCGTGGCGGAAGGAAAGCAGTATCACAATATGAGCAATATCACACTCGTAGCCATGCGATATGGCTGTATATCAGCACGAACGAATCACAGCGTGCTGATATACAGCCATATCGCACGGCTACTCGTGTGATATTGCTCATATATCTATGGGTAAAAAAGAACATCGACAACACAAACGACCGTTTTGGATGTATTTTTTGGAGAGATGTTTTGTTTTTTTTTTTCAGACATTTTTAAAAAATATTTTTTTTTTATTTATTTACCGGTACGTTGTAAAATTTAAATTGTTAAAGATTATGTTTGTTGTTCAATGTATTATATAATGAGTGTATTTTGTATTGTATTTTTGGAGGGGTTTTTTTCAGAGATTTTTTTAAAATATATTTTTTAGTTTACCGTATGTTGTGACATTGTTTTTTAAAGATAATTTTTTTTGTTCAATTTAATATATTTCTTGCAGTTCAAAGCATCAAGTGTCTTGTATTTATCTTGTACTTACATTCATTCTTCATTTTTAATTTTTCTTAGATTGTTTCCTTAAATGAATGGTTGGGCTTACCTTGCATGAATTGCCCAGTTAGGACCAACATAAGATCCTTACAGAGCCCACTTTAAGCCCATATGGGCATTCACGGTTGAATCCTGGTGCAAGCCCACTGTAAACCCCTTTAGGCAGGTGGGGCCCAAATGGGTCTGACACAAATTGCCCGGTTAAGACCCACATAAGATCCTTACCGATCCCACTTAAAACCCACCTGGGCATCCATGGCTGGCCCCCATGTGGATCCCGGGTGCAAACCCACTTTAAACCCCTTTGGGCAGGTGGGGCCCAAATAGGTCTGTCATGAATTGCCCGGTTAAGACCCACATAAGACCCTTACAGATCCCACTTAAAACCCATCTGGGCATCCACGGCTGGTCCCCATGTGGATCCCGGGTGCAAGCCCACTTTAAACCCCTTCAGACTGGTGGGCCCCAAATGGGTCTGGCATGAATTGCCCAGTTAGGACCCACATAAGACCCTTACAGATCCCACTTAAAACCCACCTGGGCATCCACGGCTGGCCCCCATGTGGATCCCGGTTGCAAACCCACTTTAAACCCTTTGGGCAGGTGGGGCCCAAATGGGTTTGGCATGAATTGCCCAGTTAGGACCCACATAAGACCCTTACAGATCCCACTTAAAACCCATCTGGGCATCCATGGCTGGCCCCCATGTGGATCCCGGTTGCAAACCCACTTTAAACCCCTTTGGGCAGGTGGGGCCCAAATGGGTTTGGCATGAATTGCCCAGTTAGGACCCACATAAGACTCTTACAGATCCCATTTAAAGCCCATCTGTGTAGCCATGTTGCAAAGCCCACTTTGGACCCCTTTGGGCAGGTGGGGCCCAAATGGGTCTGACATGAATTGCCCAATTAAGACCCATGCAGTACCCTTACAGGTCCCACTTTTAGTACGTCTGGGCTTCCACGGCTTGCCCCAATGTGGATCCCGGGTGCAAGCCCATAATGGGGCCCACATTTGCCGCCCATGAAGCCCTCATCTGGGCCCCACATGTCATTGCTGGCTGGGCTGCCATCAGGGCAACAACAGGGTGTGGTTATGGCTGTATGTTGCTGTCTGTAAATGATCCTTGGAATTTGAATATAAAACTTAAGATTGTGTAAATCTGCCATCAGGGCAACAATAGGCTGGCTATGGCTGTATATTGCTGTATGTAAATGATCCTTGGAATTTGAATAGAAAAATTTAAGATTGTGTAAATGTGCCATCAGGGCAACAACAGGCTGGCTATGGCTGTATGTAAATGATCCTTGGATTGCATTTTTCTAAACTTTTAAGAGGAAAGAAATATACCAGATATATTATATAAATTGTGCTTTGTCATATTGGAATGATAAAATGTATGGAAATTATAAAATAGACTTCTTATACTTCACAGTAAAAGGTGGTTACCAAGTGTCCCTTTGGCATCTCCAAGTGGCCTTTTTGGAAAGGTGCCTAGACATGCACTGAAATAAATGGTTGTAAAAAATTCATTTTTGCTTGTATCACCATCAAATTTTAAACATATATTGATTAGACATATGGCTTTAGTTTGCTTATGTTTCCAGGCCCCTATGTATCTGCCTTTTGCATTTTTCATTTCCATAAACAATTATTATGAAAAAAATAAAAATGCTTTTTTATCTCTCTATTGGTAATTTCTAGAGTAATTCTGAGTCTTTCATAGTAAACTGTCAAGTGTCAGCTTTCAAATGATACCTTGGTTTTGTGTGTAGTCTAGAGGACTTGTTAGCAGCAACCATTTTATTTTGGGTATGTCATTTTTCACTCCCTGGCCAAAAGTGGGGGTGACTGGTAAGGGGGTATTTTCTCTCTCCTTTTACATTTATTTCAGTAATGATAACGACCCAAGCACGTCATATACACCGGCAAGACCACCTCAGCTTCCACCGAGGAGGAGATTGAGCCAGCCAAGCACGTCATCTACAACTGCAACAGCACCTTCTCAGCTTCCACCGAGGAGGAGATTGAGCCAGCCAAGCACGTCATCTACACCGGCAACAGCACTTCTCAGCTTCCACCGAGGAGGAGATTGAGCCAGCCAAGCACGTCATCTACACCGGCAACAGCACCTCAGCTTCCACCGAGGAGAGAAACTCTAACACGCAGACACTCTACCGAGAGTGTTCAGAGGCCCACGCTGAGCCGCTCAAGATCACGCTCTCCACACCGTACAAGACCTGAACAACACTGGAAAACTGAAAACAATCCAGATGTGGCACCCATTCTCCCTCAGGTTTGCCCCTGCCAGGCCCCCAGGAGTGCAACTCGATAAATCCAAAGTGTACAGTCCACTTGATTTGTTCCAGCTTTTTTTCAGCAATAATGTCATCAGAAAATTATGCAGTAACACAAATAAGCAAGCTACAAAGAGGATATCAGAAGGACTTCAATTCAAATGGACTGATGTCACTCCCACAGACTTCCTAAAATATCTTGCATTTGTGATTTTCATGGGACTGCTAAAACTTGGATCAGTGAAAGCTTACTGGAGGCAAAAAAACATTTTTTCAGTGCCATTTCCAAAGAAAGTGATGCCAAGGGACAGGTGGCTCTCCATTTCCTCAAATGTGCACATGAGCGATCCGGCTGAGGATGTTGTAAATGACAGCAAAAAGGGAACATCAGACCATGACCCACTGTTTCGCCTCAAGCCTCTGATGACCGAAATCATGGAAGCATGCAAGTCCTTTTACCAGCCCCAAAAAAATCTGGCAATAGATGAGAGGATGGTGGTGACAAAAGCCAAAACAGGAATGACACAATACATAAAGGACAAACCGACTAAGTGGGGATTCAAACTGTTTATCTTGGCTGACTCTTCAAATGGTTATACATCTAGCTTTACCGTGTACACGGGAAAGGCAAAGTTCCCCACTGGCTTTGGACTTTCCTATGATGCAGTTGTGGGCCTCCTGGACAAAGCACATTTGGGAAGTGGTTATCACATTTATTGTGATAACTTTTATACAAGCCCTCAGCTCTTCAGACACCTGTCATCTCTGCACTTTAGAGCCTGTGGTACATATAGACAGGGGAGGAAGGACACCCCTAAATCTACTGTGAATGCCCTCTCCAAAAAATCCCAAAGAGGCACAATCAGGTGGATCCGAGATGATGACTTGCTCTTCGTCAAGTGGATGGACACAAGAGAGGTGTCCATCTGCTCGACCATCCATCAAGCCTACACATCGGAGAAGGTCACGAGAAGGCAAAAAAAGACAGATGGAACCTGGGAGAAAGTGAGAATTCCAGTTCCCACTCCAGTTGTGGAATACAACAAACACATGGGTGGTGTTGACTTGTCTGATCAGCTCATCCAGTACACCTCTGCTCACCACAAAGCACACAGATGGTATAAGACTATGTTCTTGCACTTTGTGGACATCGCCACATGTAACAGCTACATCCTCCACAAAGAACTGTGTAAAGAGCAAAATACTACACCACTGACACACAGAGACTTTATGGAGGAGCTCTGTGCTCAACTTGCAGGGGTGACAACTGAGGATGCAGACAGGACAACTCACCACACACCCCTACCCATTGCTCCCTTGGACCCAGCAAACCCTGCACACAAGCCTGCAGATGTCAGAAAGTACCTGTGAGCACTGCAAGGCAAGCAAAGTGTACAACAAGACCCCCTGGCAGTGTGGGGCTTGCCAGGTGCCCCTCTGCAACTTCCTGGAGAGGCCTTGCTTTGCTCACTGGCATGCCTAGGACTGTTTGTAAAAAAAGTTAATTATTTAATTGTTCTTTATACATTTGATTAAACAATAACACATTTCTGTCAAGCAAAGAGTTTGAATTTTTTTTTTTTCAAAAACTGTTCTATATTGTGTGATGTGTGATTTTCAGTAATAAATGACAAAAATCTAATTTTCGTTTTTGAAATTCTCTAGTTTATTGTACATTTTCTTTCACTCATACTTCCTTTATAAACACATTACATGCATGCTTATGGTAGCTTAGGGTCTTCTGAATCCATAGATACCAAACACAGGGTGTTCCATCTCCTTTACATATGATTTATAAGCCCAAATATAAAAATAGAGAAAACAGACCAAAAAGGGCTTAGTCCCAAAAATAAAAAAAATGCCTAGGACTGTTTGTAAATAAAGTTAATTATTTAATTGTTCTTTACACATTTGATTGAACATTAACCCATTTCTGTCAAGCAAAGGGTTTGAAAAATATATTTTTGGGTCAAAAACTTTTCACTATTGTTTTGTGAGTGTAACCGGCCTAATTCTGGCTACTGTTCAATCTGCGTTGTGTGACAGAAGACAAGGAGACAACTGGAAGTGCTGCTGCTGCTGCGTAGTTTATTCTGGCCCTCTGGATGGATTAAAGAGCAGAGTATGAGAAATACAGTCTGTCTGTGATTTTTATCTCCTCTCAGCGCACTCAATGCGGTCTCAGCAAACATTACAGTGATAACAAAATGCACAAAACATATAAATAACATTAAGTACAAAATGAATTGTTACAAACATTCAAAATAAACTAGTTTTCAATCAATTATAAATTGGAAAAAGAACAAATTAATACAAAATGAATACATTGGAAAATAAGAACAAATGTAAATCGTACCTGGATGGATTAAAGAGCAGAGTATGAGAAATACAGTCTGTCTGTGATTTTTATCTGCACAAATTAAAGGCAGTTATTTAATTTGTTAATCACCACGTTCTACTGACGCACACACATACTCAAACCACTGTACATGGCAATAAACTACTAAATCCAATCCATCCATACGCAAAACATTTCTCAATGCATTTATAACACTGTGAACAATTATATTAATGCATATTACTGGCTTAATCAGACTTTTAGAACTTTTATAAGTCTATATTGAGAGAGCACCATTGACTGCCTACCTCCTCTCAGCGCGCTCAATGCGGTCTGAGGAGGCAGCGCGGGCTGAACAGAAATGATGTCACCACGTAAGAGAAATATAAAACTTTTTCCAAAAATAGCAAAAATAAGGTATAAAACAAAATGATGAGGTTTTCGTGGACAAATTAATACTAAGAAAATAAATAAAAATTGAAAGAAAGGATGATTAGTGAAATACATTAAAGTACAAGTACATACTTATTAACATCTGTCACATTCACCCCTCCTGAATTTCACTAATATCCTGACCAAATGACAAAATTGATCCCAGAGAACCAGATTTTCAATGAATCTCATTCACAGTTCAACATAGTAAGTTACCCGCTTTACAGGTCAAGAAAAGTCCAAGGTTGATCAAGTCTTAGACATTCTCAGAACAGTATGCTGCCTTGTACAACATACAACAATCTGGTCTATATTACACTTCATGAAATTCATATCTTGTAAACATTTTCACAGTTTTTTTCATAGAAACAAATATCTTTTAAAATAAAGAGAGAAATGATCCTGATCTCCTTGCTACAGATGACCCCACTTTCTGACCATAAAATGGTTTCTGCGCCATTGACTCAATTAAACGGCTAACCCTTTTGACCACCCTTCCTGCATGGGTCCTAACACCCTGTGTGTCAGTAGAAATTTGTGCTTGTGTGTCAGGAATGCTGTTAGCATGAGAGTCGTTCACAGTTTCTATTTGAGGGTCAGGATTACTAGTAGGGGATTCGGTCTCTATGCCAGATACTTGATCAGAACCCACAACAGCCTCATTTTCACTGGGATTTTGGTCACAAACACTCAGACCGTGGACTGAATGATCAGATTCCAGGACATCATCACCCATAAACTCTTGACCTCCAATCTCTTCTTGATCATCAAGCACCCATGCCCTCGTTCTTTCAAAAGAACTCTCCTCTTCCAATGAGTCAGACAACTCAGACACACGAGATTCACTCTCCATATTCACGGCATTAGACTGTATGTCCTTGTCATCTTGAGGTGATTCAACAGGCAGAAAGCTGATATCAAGAATCAAATTTCGATGCACCACTTTGGATTTTCCTTCCTCGTCAGTGAGTTTATATATGTTGGTTTGAAGGTTCCGATCCTTCACAGTATAGACAGTTGGATCCCACTTGTCGGCAAGCTTTTTCTTTCCTCTTTCACTCTTGTTTGCAAGGAGCACTCTGTCTCCGATGTTCAAATATGTACCCTTTACCTTCCGATTATAACACTTGGCTTGCTTTTTCTGTTCCTTTTCAGCGTGTTTCTGGGCAATGTGTGCTGCTTCATGAAGGTAAGACATGAGTGTTTTTACATAGCTACCATGGTCAACAATCACAGGGTCATGCAACACCTGCCCAAACATGACATCAACAGGAAGCTTTGGAATGCGGCCGAACATCAGCTGGAATGGGGCGTAACCAGTGGTCTCGTGTACTGTGGCATTATATGCAAACGTCAGTGTCTGTATCTGCTCAGGCCACTTGTGTTTCTCTTTGAGAGGCAGAGAGCGAAGCATACTACCCAGAGTCCGATTAAACCTCTCTGTCCCACCGTTTCCCATCGGGTGGTACGCTGTAGTGTGTGACTTTTCAATGCCTGCCAGCTTGAGCAGTTCTGCTATGAGGGTACTTTCAAAGTTGGTTCCTTGATCCGTATGAATGCGTGTTGGGAAACCATAAACACAAAAGACGTGATCCCACAACTTCTTCGCAATTTGTCTTGCTTTCTGGTTTACACACGGGAAGGCATGGGCCAACTTTGTGAAGTGATCCGTCACAACTAATAAGTCTACAGAACGCTGCTTGCTGTCCTCAGCACTCCAAAAATCCAAACACACTAACTCCATAGGGGCAGAAGTTCTTATGCTCTGAAGTGGAGCTCGAGCAGATGGCTCTGGTGTTTTGGCCAATATACATCTCTGGCAACACTTGACATACTCCCTTATGTCACGCTCCATTCTAGGCCAGAAAAAGCGATGTCGGATTAGCTGGAGAGTTCTCGACTGTCCCTGATGTCCAGCCAGATCATGTACACCAGTTAAAGCTTTAGCCTTGAGACTAGAAGGAAGTACAAGCTGGAACCTCTTGTGATGGCTTAGAGGATCTTTAGAGACACGATACACTACTCCATCTTGAATCTTCAGCCGATCCCATTGCTTAAGAAGAACTAATGCCCTGGCATCCATTCCAGCCCTCTCTCGCCTTGATGGTCGCTTCTTTTGTCTCAGGAAGGGCATAATTTTTGAGATTACTGGATCTGACTCTTGGCCCTGTTGGATCTCCTCAAGAGGGATTGCTGAAATTGTGTCACATCCAGGCATTACTGCATCCTGAATGGACTGAACTGCCTGGATGGCTCTTAGCTCAGTTACCGTCTCCCACTGATTATGGAGGTTCAAATGAGTTCCAACTACTGTGTGATCATAAGACACCGGAGAATTTGACTGCGATGACACAATGAGACTGTTCACTTGCAAACGGAAAGTGTCTTGAATTCCATTTTCATTAATACCTTCAGCCTCAGTGAGTAAACTGCCATACTGTTCGGTAATGAGCCTGTGACTGACTGTTTTTGCGAAAGGATCCCGACTCAAAGCGTCAGCTACAGTGTTCTTTCTTCCAGCAATATGCTTAAGATCAAAAGAGTAAGCCGCAAGCTTAGACACCCAACGCTGTTCGCAAGCATCGAGTTTAGCCTTCGTTAGTATATATGTGAGCGGGTTATTGTCCGTCCACACGGTGAATGTGTGGCCCTTTAACCAATGACTGAATTTTTCACACACGCTCCACTTTAACGCTAAAAACTCGAGCTTGTGTGCTGGATACCGCTTCTGAGAACTGCTTAAAGATTTGCTTGCGAATGCAATGGGACGGGCTTTCTCCTCGCCTGCTGGTATCTGCGATAACACAGCCCCGAGTCCATCAAGAGAAGCATCAATTGACAGGATTAAAGGAAGAGAAAAGTCGGGGTGTACTAGAACCACACTATGCAGTAAGCTCTCTTTTAGCTTAAAGAGGGCGTCGTCACACTCTGAAGTCCAGTCCGTTGGCTTGAGCTTTCTGTATGTGCCTGCCTTAGCCTCAGTTTTGACCTTTGCTCTCCTTTTCTGCCCAGCTGTTAGGGAGAAGAGTGGTTTGGCTATGTAGGAGCAATTTGGGATGAAGTGCTGGTAATAGAGGATCATTCCTAGAACAGACTTAATCCTCCGTACAGATGGAGTACAGCCATCTTCATCCATGAGGTCAGCTTTTGACAGTTTGGCTATGGCTTCAACCTTTGATGGATCAACAGAAACACCATTCCCATCAATGATGTGGCCTAAAAACTTAACAGAGGCCCGCATCAGATGGCACTTTTTTGGACTTAACTTGAGATTGTGGTTCCTCAATCGTTGGAATACTACCTCCAACCGCTCCAGAGCTGCATTCTCATCAGGTGCAAACACCAGCAGGTCGTCTAAGTAACACAGCAAACTACTAAAATTCAGATCTCCAAAGATACTCAACATCATACGCATAAAAGATGCTGGACTATTGCACAGCCCCTGAGGCATCCTGTTGTACTCATGGAGTCCTACTGGAGTCGTAAATGCTGTGTACTTCTTATCTTCTTCAGCCATGGGGATGTTATAAAAGCCGGATGTTAAGTCCATAGTACTGAAGAGAGTGTTTCCACCCAAGGCAACCAGACAGTCAGATTGGTGTGGGAGTGGGTGTGCATCTTTAACAGTTCTGGCGTTCAGCCATCTAAAGTCCGTACAAATCCTCAAGCCGCCGTCTTTCTTCCATACTAGAACCAGAGGCGAAGCATACTCGCTCACTGATTTCCGAATTATTCCTTGCTCTTCCATTTCGGAAAGAACTTGGCGCAACTTTTGATAGTGACCAGGTGGTACTCGACGGTATGGCAGTCGAAATGGACGATCATCTATTAAGCGAATGCGATGGACAAAATCCCTGACTTC
The DNA here is from genome assembly GCF_018812025.1 of Megalobrama amblycephala. NCBI lineage: Eukaryota > Metazoa > Chordata > Actinopteri > Cypriniformes > Xenocyprididae > Megalobrama > Megalobrama amblycephala. Next base: position 45,554,714 of record NC_063046.1, on the reverse strand, counting down.
CCCACAATCCAGAGCATGTTTGGAAAAAACATCATTGTAGTTCTCAAGAAGCTGGACAAGCTTTTCTTTTGCTGTAGCCTTGACAGAACATGAGTCAATATCTATGTCACTGAGACCCACAGCCTTTAGTCTCTGTTTAAGATCAGCTGAAGCACCAGCTTGAGAAGGCCTCTCAGATGTTGGCACTTGGACATGACTGAAACCCTGCAACAGGTCAAAATCTTCTACAGCTAGACACGGGAACACATCTGCGAGCTTACGATTCCTCTTGAGGGTGACTGGTTTGTCTGAAAGGTTGGTAACTTTTAGAGGAACCCAACGGTCTCCCCACAACGGTGTAACAACACGGCCAATGATGATGTCCCGTGGCATGGATCTAGAAGAAGTGGCCTCCACGATTACAGTACTTCCTGGTGACATAGCAGCATTACTCGGCAGCCGTCCCCAGACAAGGTGCTCTTGTTTGGCCATTAATGTAACTGACTGCTGAAGCTTAACAGTTCCAACCTTGTCAGGTGGATCTCCACCTCTCCAACTGCAAGTATTTGCCATGACATCCAAGAATTGTTCACACGATGATGATGGCTCTGAGACACAGTTAGACAAAATCCTCCAGTAATCATCGCTGATCTTCATCCTGTGCATGAGGAACTTAATTACATTGGTACCAATGATCAAATCATCTCTTTGTCCTGGCACAACTAAAACAGGTACTAAACATCTCTCACCATACACCTTCAGCTCAACTTCATACATGCATTTGGGTTTAGTTGCTTTACCTCCACATCCTATTAACATTATTTCCTGTGGCAATGGTGTAGGCTTTGGCAACACATCTTCACTCAGCATTCTGTTCTCTACTGCTTCACTGAAAGTACATGCCATAGATCCTGAGTCCAAAATTCCCATCATGTGAAATTTGTTGTCGACACAGACAGGTGCATAAAACAATTCATCAAACACTTCAAGAATTTGCATATTCTGTGCAATCACTTTAACTTCAGCTGGAGCTTGTGCACATGCACTTTCATAAACTTGCATAGGGTCTGCATTTTCGAGGGTTTGTTCCACTCTACCCACACGTCCCCTCTCCAGGTGTGGGCCGACTATTTTAAAGTCGGTGAACTCTGAGGCGGCTGTACAAACTGCTTTCCATTGCTGGGTTGGATTTTTGCACAATCTCTCTGTATGTGACCAGGTTGGAAACAGGCAAGGCAAAGTCTGTGTCGTCGACAATGTGCTAAAGTCGAATGCTCAGAGGAATGGCACACCTTACATGCTCTCATAGGTGGTTGGCTTGGATGAGGGCGCTTCATCTCTGCTTGACTATTCTGGGAAAGAGCACGATCAAGTAGACTGATGAGCGTTTTCATGCAGTTATCATCATTCTGTAAATGAAATGGAGTGCTAGAGTTGGTGTTATCAGATGACACAACAGGAAAAGCGCTGGTTGCGACCTCACCCTCCATAGTTGACTGAGTGTGAGCTGCAGCATTTCTCTCAGCAAAGTTACGCTTGGATTTGACTGCTAATTGTTCCTTTTGTTCAGTCTGATATCTGTCAAGATGTTCTTGTACCTCACTCGCAGTCCACTTATCAGGTGCTTTTAAGTGGAAAATGGCTGATAGGGTTGGATCCGGGCAATGCTTGACAAACATCATGGCTGCCTCCTGGCACGGATTATCCATCTGTCGCCCAAGCCTGGTCAAAGCCTCCTCTGCAACATCGACAGCCTTATTTAGACGGACCCAGTACTCAACTGGATTTTCTCCCGCAACAGGTACTGTGCTGTAGAAATCAGCTAAGGGCATGTAAGAATATCTGACCTCGCTGAAATGCTGTTTCAGGATATCAAATATCACTTTGGGGTTTTCAGAGGGTCTCAGGGAAGTGTTACTGCGAAGGGTAATTCTAACAATGTCTTTGGCTTTACCCATAAGTCTTGAAAGGATTTCATTATAGTGCTCCAACACTGGAATGCCTCTTTTCCGCAGGTAAGTGTCCATTAAATCCTCCCACTCATGCACACTGAACTTATCTGTTCCATCTCCTCGGAAGGCAGGGGGCTCTTTTGCTTCGGACTGCATGACTAATTTAACTCCCGTCAAATTAAGAGAGGGTGCCTCTGAGAATGACTGACCTGCACCTAAACTTCGACCCTGTGCATTGTTGGATTCTCTTTCCCCATACGCTACCCCACTTTGAGCAGAAATTATAGTCTGTCCTACTTCCTGGGCAATGTGCGTTATGAGATTAAACCATGCTGGATCGCTTAAGTCTGGGCAGACTGATAATGGATTACCTCGTAACTGACTAGGTGTTTGTTCAGTTACTCGTGTGGAACAAAATCCAGGTGGCGATTGTTCTACATGATCCCTCCCAGTAACAGGTGTAAATGTACGATCACTGAAAACTCTCCCTCTACCAAAACTTGATTCAGACATGTTACCATCAGCATTAAAATTGTCCATATTGTAACCATGTGCCATCTTTTCTCATTATTATAATTCACCAAACAATGAGTAATGTAAATCTCAAATGACAAAAAAAACTCAGCCTAAACAACAAAATTATTAAAAGATACAAAATGAGGAGAATAGTGACACTAATCATGTAGTGAAATGTCCAGTTCAATGAAAATGCACTACTTTGTGTTACTGTTCTTTGAAACCTTGACTGAAGTGCAGCACCCACTGGCGACCAAACGACATTGATCCTTGGACGAAGATCCGCGGCGAGCTGATCTCCATCCGGGTCACGGCACCACTGTAACCGGCCTAATTCTGGCTACTGTTCAATCTGCGTTGTGTGACAGAAGACAAGGAGACAACTGGAAGTGCTGCTGCTGCTGCGTAGTTTATTCTGGCCCTCTGGATGGATTAAAGAGCAGAGTATGAGAAATACAGTCTGTCTGTGATTTTTATCTCCTCTCAGCGCGCTCAATGCGGTCTCAGCAAACATTAGTGATAACAAAATGCACAAAACATATAAACAACATTAAGTGCAAAATGAATTGTTACAAACATTCAAAATAAACTAGTTTTCAATCAATTATAAATTGGAAAAAGAACAAATTAATACAAAATGAATACATTGGAAAATAAGAACAAATGTAAATCGTACCTGGATGGATTAAAGAGCAGAGTATGAGAAATACAGTCTGTCTGTGATTTTTATCTGCACAAATTAAAGGCAGTTATTTAATTTGTTAATCACCACGTTCTACTGGCGCACACACACATATACGCACACACATACTCAAACCACTGTACATGGCAATAAACTACTAAATCCAATCCATCCATACGCAAAACATTTCTCAATGCATTTATAACACTGTGAACAATTATATTAATGCATATTACTGGCTTAATCAGACTTTTAGAACTTTTATAAGTCTATATTGAGAGAGCACCATTGACTGCCTACCTCCTCTCAGTGCGCTCAATGCGGTCTGAGGAGGCAGCGCGGGCTGAACAGAAATGATGTCACCACGTAAGAGAAATATAAAACTTTTTCCAAAAATAGCAAAAATAAGGTATAAAACAAAATGATGAGGTTTTCGTGGACAAATTAATACTAAGAAAATAAATAAAAATTGAAAGAAAGGATGATTAGTGAAATACATTAAAGTACAAGTACATACTTATTAACATCTGTCACATGAGGTAGGATTTTCAGTAATAAATGACAAAAATCTCATTTTCGTTTTTGAAATTCTCTAGTTTATTGTACAATTTTTCACTCATACTTCCTTTATAAACATATTGCATGCATGCTTATGGTAGCTTAGGGTCTTCTGAATCCATTGATACCAAATACATGGTGGTCCATCATCATTACATATGGTTTATAAGCCGAAATGTAAAAATAGAGAAAACGGACCAAAAAGGGCTTAGTCCCCTAAGGGTTAAGAACAGAGCAAAGCCATGAATCTCAGAATTCCCAATGTAATTTTGTTTAACAAATTCTTTCCCGTTCCAAACATCACAGGACTTCATGTTCAGGAGTTCAACAGTTTGAAATACATATTCTTTTCGGCCACTCCAGGGGCTTACTCTGATATTCTGTCTTCCTGGAATGCCCAATTTCAGAAACCATGGAATGAGATATTGCCCAGTCACACTATTCTGCTCTAGTTTAGTCTCTGTGAACCCCGCTCGCAGAAGTTCAGCTCTACCATCTGCCTCAATGTCAATGTTTAGGCTTACCACGAAATTCCATAGGGGCACTCTCTCATCCATGAAATTTACAACTAACTGGTTTGGATCATTCATGCACACCATGCATCGCCTTTCCTCATTAATCAATTTAAAGTATGCTCGTTTAATTGGTGCCTTGCACCCAAAACACAAATATTTAGTCAGACACGCTCTAGCGCTACATTTTTTCACTTTGGAGACCTCGTTAAGTTGGATCCATTTTCTTTGTTTTCCTTCCAATTCACGGATCTCCTTTTGCAGGGTCTGGAATTTTGGTAGAAATGTTATTAGAAACGATTTGTTAAATCGTCCCAACATTATCTCCATCTTCCCACTATCTTATTTATTTTATCCCATCTTTTCATTAATATAGTGACTCCCATTAATTTAATATTTTCATTCTCCATGTAAATTCCAATACTGAAAACAGTCACAGTAAATATCCATACAAAAACCAGCAGATTAGATTTTTTCCCATATTTACGTATAAGCAAAATTATTAAGTATAATGTTGCACGTCATTATGGATATATCACCCCAAATCCTATAGTTAGTTTTCTCAACCAATTTTGTCACTAAATCAGTTACTAATTTACACACACAGGATATAAAAAGGATTGCAAGCCCTCTAGTTTCAAGCATTTTGCTCCACCCCTCAGAGCTTGTAATCAATCCACAAACAAATATCAATTTGCTCACATTTTCTGTTAACAAAATTCTGCAAATCTGAACAGTGCTCACTAAATAATGCCACCAGAGATATTTAGTAGCTCCTTGGAAAATCATCCACGAAAAAAATACAAACAGCTCTAATACCTCTGGGAATTCGGCAGAGGTCCCGGGCAGGCTCTCTTCAACGGTTGCATTGCTCCCGCTGTCGGTCCCGTTGTCATACTCGATTTCGCTCAGGTTGGATGCCATTCTACTCTTATCAATTTAGATCTCTGTTGGACTTAAAGTTTTAGTTCAATGCCAATCGCAATAATTAGTCAAACTGGAAGTCAAATGATTTCGTTCCAGTATCCCAAAATATTCGAAGTCAGGGTCAGGGTCAGGGTCAAAGTCGTCTGTAAGACAGTCTGTACATGGGCCGACATATATCTTGAGGGCCTACTTCCCTTTTTCTTTGTTTAGAAAAAGGGGAAGTTTACATTAACGGTCTCTTAGACCACCTCCTCTTCTGCTGTCTTTCCTGTACCTCAAGAAGCTGCTCTAAAATTTCCAACTCATCGGCCTTCCTACTTGATTTGGAACAAAGCCTTTGTCCAGCCGCCGTACAAAGACATTTTATCATAATAAATAATAATATAATGCCTATAACGGTTAGGCCTGCATACAGGCTGTACCATCCCATAGTAATTAGAGAGTCAGTTATCCAACTCCACACGTCTTTGGATACAAAGTTGACTACAGCTGTTTCTGCAGTCTTTATTCCTTTAACACCTGTTTCCAGGAATTCGACCGGATCGTCAAACCAGCGTGGGCCGGTTGCGATTCCATCTATTTCCCGACTTGTGTTGCATGTGATATTTCTCATCCAGTCTAACCCTAAGTAAGAGTTTTTATCAAGTGCATTGCACCATTTCTTTTTCCAGTCTCTCCTATTAATCAGATCACTGAGATCGTCTATGGCAAGTGCATCTAGATTTGTCACCACAGCTTTATTTTTCCCATATGGAACATTATATCTAATTAGACTATTTTCTTATTCTAGATGGTGTATGAAAAACTTCCCAATTTCTTCTTTCGTCAATTTCTCTCACTACTCCTTCCGCACCATAGGTCATTTTGAACCTATTTGACACTTGATCACGTACGAATGTCCAAGGCAACATAGGTATACCGTACGTCCAATAACATAAAACTGCGGATATCTGATTAACGGTTATTGCATCATATCTTTCTGCACAGTTCATCATCTCAGCACACTCCCGGCCAGGCAGGCCGAATGTCTCTTCCTTGTGGTAAATCAAACTCAGCTTGTAGATTCCTTGTTTATCTTTTTTCTGTTTTAAACCTACTCTCCTCAGATGTAGTTTTCTTTTTATACTCAGGATTTCGCTCGTCCGGTTACCTGTTTCTGGATCTGTTCCATTAACGAAATCAACGCAGTCCATTTTCTCACGATATTTGTCGCATAGGCTCGCGTAAGGATAATCATTATAGTAATTTTTTGTGTAATGATACTTTTGTCCGTGTTTACGTTTCCCTATTTCTTCTCGGACACATTTATCCATTAGTTTAGTTTCATGCTCATAATGGTTCCTAATCTCCTGCTCTGTTTTTAATGTTTCATTAATCTTCATTTTGATCAAGTAAACATCAACTGGTCTTTCCCTGTTATCCACCTCCCAAGATTCCTTTTCTTGGTTGTATGCGGCTCTTGGTAGAGTCATTTTAACTTTCCATAGCCATGGTAAAGTTTTATTGAAATCCAGACTCATTGTAGTCTCATAATAATTCTCTCTCTCTACATAATTGTTTCCATAACGCCTTATATAACGATCTTTAGCCGATGTCAGTAAAACAAACTCTCCCTCAGGATTTAAATTTTTACTGGCTTTAATCCACTCGTTTATTTTCGTACTTAACGGATCTATACGTCTTTGCATTCTCATAATTTTACTCCGTTTATGTCTCACCACTGACTCTGTACATTCGCATCTGTCTATGTTCCACAGATTAAAATTAGTCCTTAATCTAACGATCCAACAACCCCCCAGTTCCTCATTCAAACTAGTTTGAGTTGTTGATCCTATAAAATATTTAGCGGTCTCGTTGTCTTCTTGTTCCTCAACGTAACTATTTGTCTCAAAGATTTCAACCGCTTTGTCATGCCAGTGTTTAATTTTCACGGTATGTTGTAGCTTAGTTTTGCGTTCTCTGACCATGTAATACAGTACACTGTCATTCTCCGTACTGTTATCTACTAACCATTTCCAGAAGCCAATTTTGTCATTTTCGATTTTTGCTTTATCTTGTTTTTTAGTCGCCCAAACGGTTAAATCATAGCCCATTATGTTTTGTTTTGTCACTTCAATTTTTGCCAATATTATCTGTTTAGCTTTTATTTCCTTTTCGATTGAGTAACTAATTTGGACTAGGATTATTAACATCACTCCCAACCCCAGTAAATTCCATAAAATCATACTTATCCATTTCCAGCATTGTCTTTGTCTTCTTAGTTTCTTAATGTTTGCCTTCGCCTTTTCCAATTCTCCAGCCAAGCTCTCCATGGATAAGGATCTCCTCATTTTTCTTTTCTGTAACAGAGGTTAGTGCTTAGGCTCTTCAACAAGCCGTTTGACCCTTTTAAACAAGGATCCCCGTTTAACCATTTTCATCATTGGTAGTTGGTGATGTAATTCTGCCTCAATGCCCCCAATCCAGTTAAAATCTGGATGTGCACAGGTTAACACATTTATCTTTAAATGCATCACTACCTTGAACTTTTCTTTTGGTTCCTCAGTAATATCCCCGTCCACATAAGGGACTCCTGCCAGATATTTATTCTCTTGAGACCACCACACTTTGTGGATTTTCAGCTCTTGGGCCGGGGCCACCTCTAGCTCCACATACTTTACCTTTCTCTTTGATTCCCTTTTCTCTTTTGTTACATGTGACCTCATTTGGTTTCCCCTGTAATCTTTTCCATAATCAGGTACTGCGACCCATCCTGTTTCCTCAGCTATTTCGATGGCTAGGGATCTCCAGCTCCTGACCTGCCACTCTTGGTTTCTCAACACATAGATCCATGCAAACCTACCCCTGGGGCCTGCTTTCAGGTCCTCTTCGGGGAAGCACTTAAGCAAAGGTTCATGCCACAATGTGAGATGCCATTTCGTGGACTCAAGGTCAGCTAAGGTCAAATCTTTGTCCTGATCTTTCCTTGTTATCTCTTTGACCAGCTCTTCCCTCTCCCGAAGAGCATGGTCTCCTTGTTCTTTCTCAACACCAGGGAGCATAGGGATTCTCGAGTCTAAGAATGCCCTTTTCTCATGCTCTCTCATCCCAATATAGGGATGTCTGGAGAAACGGGTTATTATTCCGTCCCGGAATAGGCCTAATGGCTTTATAACCCTCAAACTCTCCCAAACCGACCTGGACGATTCTAGCGTCCGGTCCTTTGCCTCACACACCAGACACTGCCAAAAACTGGTCCCATCCCAGGAACAACTGCATCTTTCCCCAAAGTCTCCGGATAACTTATATGAGTCTATCCTGAGCTTGGAATGCGACGGGCGAAACCTCTGGCAAAAAAGGATTCCACCTATTTCAATCTGAGTCTGCTCTTTCACTAGCCATTCCAGTCCCATTTGTCTCGTCTCAACAGCGGACATATTCGGGACGGCACAGTGATGACTACAGATCACAAATTGGTATGGACAAACCAGAGTTTGTCCATCCTGTAAGGCCCATAACTCTGCCCAATTCTGGTTCCAACCACATCATTGCTCTTGACCCATACTTTCCGTGCTCAACCTTGATCAAACCCCTCTGATTAATTATTCTCATGATGTCGTCCATTTTTACTTCTTAATTAAATCTCGGTTACTATATATTCCGTTAGCTTCTAACTCCACTGTATTAGACCCCGTGATTGCCTTAACTTTATCCACGGTTCCGAGTCCTTCCTTAAATCTTCCTATTTTCTTTCTTCGAGTGATAATTACCTGATCGCCAGGTCGGAACTTTGGGTTTGTCTTTACCTCCCGCTCTTTCGGTTCCACTTTATTGCACCTGTTGAGATCCAAGAGACACCTATCAATGATAGTATCCCATTCTCCTAACGCCTCATTTTTACAAAAAATATTCCTTCACTTCTCTAATTGCGCGCTCGGCGATCCCATTAGTCTGGGGGTGATAACGGACGGATTTGGTCAATATTATCCCATTTTCCTCGCAATTTTTTTGAATTGACAGTCCATTAATGTTGTGCGATCCATCCGCGCGGAGTGACTGCATCTTTCCTTGCCATCTTATCCATTGTTTCAAACACTCAACTACGTTTTCCTCTTTTGCTGAATGCATAGGCCATATCATTTTCATTTTGGTATGGTTGTCAATGGCCAGCAGGAAATAACAATTTCCTAATTTGGTTTTTCTCATGGGGCCCGCGAAGTCAATGCTAACTTCCTGATTATGGAATTCTTTCGGAAGTTCACTGTCGTGCGCACCTTTGGCTGTCATAAACTTCCTACATATGTTGCATTCCTTCTTGACTTCCCGATATCTTGCCCTCCAATTCGGGATGCTTAGGTTTCTTAACCTAAGTTCAAATTGAATCATATTGTAGCTCGAATGATTCAAATGATCATGCGTCTTTTCAAAAAGCTCGGTTAAGTCCTGTTGCTTAACTCGTCCTATCATTTTATCGATCTCACGATTTCCTTCCGCCGCTTCCGTATTTTGCCGGCTGTGGCTAATTTGGTGGTAACAATGGGTGACCACCTGCTTCAAAAGGTCAGCTATTCTCATCCATTGTTCTCTGTGAGCCATAGGCTTATTTCTGGCTGTATGGAAACCATTTGCTTTCCACACTTCCAATTCTCAGTTGATTCCGTCAGAAACGTATTCGAAATCGCAGGTTAGGACAATTTCCTTGTGTCCTAGCTCAACTGCTTTTTCCAGCGCCTTCTCTACAGCTACTACTTCTGCTAATTGAGCCGTTCCCTCTATTTCTTGACTTTTAGAGGTTATTAGCTGTCCATCTTTTCTGACTAAATAACCCCACTTCGCTTTGCCAGCTTTTTTCGCTTCCATCTGTGAAATACTTGGGCAAAGGCTGGTGTTTATCACGATATTTAGTCATTTTTTCCTTTCGTTTCAATTTAGTCATTCTCCATTCCAATTGGGTATTGGACAAAATCAGGTTCCACTGATCAAATCTATGACAGTGAATTCTCTGTTGGTTCATGACTAAATTCTTTTTCAGTCTCGCTAGTTCTCCTGCCATTGAATAGATTATTATGGGCTGCTCTTTTGCTACAGCTTTTATCTGCAGTAATCTCTTAGTCACAGAAGCCAGCACCCTTTCTGGCCCGTTAGGGTAATACTTGTTCATCGCTGGCTCCTGCATGTGAGTCAAAAAGGCTATAGGCCCTTTTCCGTCTCTGTTTGACAAAATAAGTGTCACTTCCTCTCCATCCTCGTGGACATGCACTTCCAATGGAACTTTTTCATCTCCTCTCTCTAACTGTCCACTATCGAGGGCCATCCTTATCAATTTCAATCTGGCCGCTTCTATTTCTTCCGTCCATTGCCATTTTCCTTCCTTGGTTCCCTGGTACAACACCTTGGCTTCCCTGGAATACCGGGGGATCAATTCTCTGATAAAATTCAGCGTTCCTAGCAGTGATTGTAATTGCTTTCGCGTTTTAGGCGGACCGGACTTTTCCATTTCTTCTAACTTACTTCTCGTATTCGTAGTTAGAGCTTTCGTGTCTTTTCCTAGTTTAAATCCTAAGAAATCCACTTCCTGTTTCCCAATTTCCATTTTCTTTAAGCTAGGCTTCAAACCTGCTTTCATTATTTGGTCTAGAGTTTCTTCTAGCAGTCTCAAATGTTCCGCCTGTTACAGGCAAGCACGATAAAGTTTCGACCATCATGCTTTGGAAAACATTTGGAGAATTTTTGTATCCCTGCGGTAGTCTGGTATACACATACTGATCACACTGATACGTGAAAGCTGTCTTCCCTTGACTCTCTTCTGCCAGTGGAATACTCCAGAAACCATTGGCGAGATCAATTTTAGACAACCAATTTTTCTCCTTTCCAATATCGGCACTCGCCTCACCACAATTAATCAAATATCTAGTATCTGGCACGGTGACTTTGTTCAGGGCCTTGTAATTAGTGACTAGTCGCCAACCCCCCTGTGGTTTGGCTACGGCCTGGATTGGTGCATTATTCACAGCGGCTTCATTTCTTCACAATTTTATAATAATTCCCTGTTCAGCCAATTCTTGGATGGTTTCACTTATTTCTTTTTCTGCTTTACTATTGATTTTGTACTGCCACTGAGGGGGCGGAATTCCCCCTTGTATTTTATGTTCGTATTTCGATTGAACTTTTCCACAATCATTTTTGCTTCTCGAATAGCAGTTGTTATATTTTCTCAAAATTGTTTCCAGCTCCCCTTTTTTGCTTACTGTGGATTCTTTCACAATCCTCTCTATTTCTTTTTCTCTGTCAACCACTCCTAACCTTCCTATTTTTAGCAGGTCATCAGGGCAGAGTAGATTTTCGCTTCCTAGAATTACTTTTATCTCCTTTTTCTCCCACAGAATTTTATTCCTGACATGCCCATCAAAATCTTCAACTGGTACCTCATCTAACAGTGTACCGTGTTTCTCTGTAGGTTTTATGACAGACACATCGGCTCCTGTGTCGACGCGGAACATGGTTTCGTCATATGTTTTGTATAATTTCTTATCTTTCTCTTCAGTTTTTAGGAGTGCTTTCTTTAGGGGAGCCGCCTCATCCTATGCTTCAGATCTTCCCTTTTTATTCTTTACCTTTTTAGGCTTCACCTCGTCTGTCTCAGCATTGGGATGGGCTTCTTCAACCCTATTTATACCGACTTTAGCTGCTGTTTTATTTTATTTTTATTGTTTTTATATTTTCCTCTTTCTTTGTTATTTTCAGCTCGGTTTGGCCGTGGCCTCTACCGTTCTCGATACCTGTTTTCTTGACGAGTTTGGCTTCTGTGGTCATTTTTCTCTCCTCTATCTTCTCCTGGTTTCCATCTCTGGTTTAGTTTTCGTTCAGGGCGAGATGAGGGCCTATTCACTGTTTCATGGTGATTAAAGGGTTTCTTTTCACGGCTTGGCCTTCTGGTGTTATCTCTGGACTGCCGCTCTTTATTATTCGACTTTTCTTTATCTGCCTGAATCATCTCAGTTTTCCTATCATATCGGATGAGGGCCCTCTCCAGCTCTTCAGGAGCTGTTTCTGGGCCATACAAAAGGAATTCTCTGGCCCCAACTAAAGCGCTTTGCTTAACCCCTCGGAAAATATGTTTCAGCAAGCCTTCCACACCTTTTTGGGCCATCTCCTGGCATGCGGCTAGGGCTCCTACCGTTACCCATTTATCTTAAAACTGTTTTTGTTCCTGTTCTTCCTTGTCAGTGGGTATTAACCCTTCAAGGGTCTGTGCTAATTTACGACCACTGTGTATCCCAAATTCGGCTAGTATGTGGGAGTCAATAGATTCTCCGGATATTCTCATTTGTTCACCATAACGGACCAACTCCCTAACTTTTCCTTTTACCGTGGTATTTTTTAACTTCACTTTCTTCAACATTTTAATTTCCTGATCCATCTGCATAAGCTCTTCTAAAGTCGCTTGTGGTCTCCCTGAATTGACCGCAGCCTGTCGTGGTGGTCGCCTCTGGATACTTGGGGTTTTAGGTTTCTGGCCTGGTGTTCCCAGGTGTAAGGCTTCTAAATGTTGATTTAACTCGACCACCCCAGGGGTGGTGTCTATTTCTGAGTCATATTGTTCATCTGATTCAGGGGCTCTTTCTCTAAACTGTAACCGTCTTGGTGTTGATGGTCTCCTGACCGGGGTTGAGGCATTTCTTCCCCTCACTACTACGGTTTCTTCTTCCTCTGAGTCCGACTGGTCCTCACTGTCTGCTTCACTATCTGACTCCTCACTTCCTGCCACTGCATCGGAGTAATATTCATCATAACAGTCACTCCCTACTTCGTTACGGATTATTCTCTCTAGAGCTGCCCTGCTAGTTAGGTCCTTCTGCGCTAATATTGCTCTTTTTGCTCTTTGCATTAATCTGGTATCTGCCAGAATTTCTACCGCATCACCACCATTAAGTAAACACCATACTTGACCACATGTAATTCCTGGTGCATATTCCTTATCCCACATTGCTTCTTTTTCTAAGAGCGTTTCTTTTTTTCTGCTTTTAGCATGTGTGGGCCTATACGACCCTTTTCCAATTCGAAATGTCTCAAAGCTCTCACCTAACTTCAATTTAGGGAAGGGGTTTTCTACTTGGTCCTTTTTCCCTCGAGAAGTTTTTACTCTCTTTAATATTGGCCATTGTGGATCAGGTTCATACTCAGGGGCCTCTGCTCTAAGGTTAGTCGACTTTGGTTTCGGGCTTTTTCCCTTATCGGACCTTCCTTCTCCCGCTTCTGCATTTTGATTCGCCATCTGCATTACACTTCTTAGTACATTAGCGTCTGGATGGCAAATCATCCATGTCTTAGGCCAGTCAGTTTGCTGTGTTTTTCTTAACAATTCTGTTACAAGGGATGCTCCTATTTTGATCTCATTAAAACCAAATTCCCCGCCTAATAAAATTGGCATAGCTACCGTGCGGTATTTATTATCTTCGGCTGAAGCACAGATTTTGTCTATCAAAATGTCCATAGCCATTAGGGCTCGTAACTCTTCTTCGAGCTCACGACCTTTGCCCTTTTTGTGGCCTACAGCATGTAATACTGGTTTGCCATCTGGGCCTCCCTCCGTTTGTAATACTACATCGCCTGACTTAAAGGGGCCTTTTAATCGTTTCACCAATTTATCTGATTCTTCCTGAAATATCTGTCCCGCTCTGCTTTTAAGAGCTGCGGCTACTCCAGCCCCATGATGGAGGTTTTTGTTGGCAGAGTTAACTAACACGTCTGCTTCTTCTTCCTGTTCTAAACGGCCTTCTTTCAGGATTATTAAATTCGTTCCCTTACCGAAAAATATCCTGACTGGTTCTTTGTCCTCGGAAGGAGGATCATCACTTTGACTTTCAGGGCTATCAGGGTCAGCTAGCGGAGCTGATGGGTCAAGAGCACTTTCATTTTCCTCTCTTAGAGGTATGAAACTAGGAGCCACTGAGCCCCTCTCAGATCCCTCTTCCAGACCATCGACTGTCAGGGAGGCCCAACTTCTTGTTGGTATGCCTTTTATTTCTTCCCCTGCTTTGTCAAAGACCCGTACTTTAGGCGATCCATCTTTACCTCCCTTACTGGAGTAAATGAAGGTCGGGACGTCTGCCCCTTCCTTCATTCTAAAGTTCACGGCCGAAGCCGTCATCTTGATTTCTTCCCAGGGAATATGACTGGACCCACATCTACACTGTGTGGAGTTAACCCATTCTAGTTTTCCACCTGTATCTTCAGGTACTAGATCAATGGTAACCATCGGAACCGACATATCTCCCTGTTTTCTGCTTTCAGAAACCGGTTTCTATTCAGACAAAACTCGCCCTCCTCTGAAGGCTTCTGAGCGATCCACTTCTTTCCTGCGCAGTGAAATGTCCTATTGCAGCTCCTCTGAACTGACTATCTTTTGCAGCTCCTCTGAACTGACTAACTTTTGCAGCTCCTCTGAACTGACTGACTTTTGCCCGGTTCGCTGCTGAAGCTATCGCTTGTATCCTCCTCTGAGGGCAGCAAACTGTCCTATTTGGCTGTGGTGTGTGGGCCTTAAAGACTTCTCTATATTATCCCTGAATCTTTACATCCTATTATTCGAGCCCCACACATTGGGCGCCATGTTGTATTTGTTATCCCCCTCAACCTCTAATAAATCACACAAACAGTTCTACAATCCTTAACTTCATCAAAAGATTTGGTCTTACCTAGGATTGAGAGCGTTGCATGATGATCAGAAGTTTCAAGGTGGAGTCCACACCAGCTCAGTCAGGTCCGGTGCTCTTGAGGCTTGATGGGTAAAGTAATTGCAGGTTCAGATAATAGTCTTATGTAAAAAGTAACTTCACTCTGAGTCTTGTTTAGAAAAGGTTACGAATCGCCAAATACAATGGCTTCGGTTTAATAACAAGATACAGAAATAAAAATTACAAAGAACATAAAAGCGAGTAAAGTCTTCACCCGAAGTGTGGCAATTTCTTATTGTACAACTTCCAATATATATAGTCTGATCACATCCTTTTTCCTGACATAAAAACATCTCCTTGTTTGTCAAAGTGTAAGATACAAAGGTCATCCACGGGTTGCACACGTGCTGCATATCTTAACACGTTATTCACTTGGCCCCAACGGCCTTTCACACTCGGTATTCTAATTCCTCAAAAAGGCATATAGCTTGCACTAAAAATACACATTTCAGTTAACTTGTGGTAAAAACATACGTTAGCTTTGCATTAAATACACCCATATTTGTTAGCTTGCAGTAAAAGCATACGTCTTCATTGACATTAGTTCCTCTTAATACTTATCCTTCCATCAATCAAGACGCTCAAACAGTTATCTCAGTCAGCACTATTTCCCCTCAAGGCTCCTTGCCCAGCAACTGAAGCATACATTGTGGTTAGCTAAGCTCATCACTTCTAGAAGAAAAAATATGAAAAAAATAACGAATACATTTTTTGGCCAGTCTGCACTCTTAACCTTTTTGGCCTTTACACACAATAATCAGAATCAACCGGCGCTGAAGCTTCTGTATTCAAAGCTTCAACCTCGTTTGTAATCTGTTCCAAGTCACACATAAAAGTATTCAACATACATGATCGTTTAATAAGCATGATCAATCTCAAATTAATTCTTTGCTGTTGTCTCAGTAATTTAAGCATTTCTTTGGCCTTCTTCTTCTCTTCCTCATCTTGTTTCTTTTTGATTTCGTCTTGTTCTTTTTGCAAACCTTGAGTAATCAAATTGACCGTATCAACTATAGGCCTCTCCTGATGAATTGGTTCTTTTGGTAGGAAATTTTCAGTACAGTTCATATCTATAATTGTCTCCACAACAGTATCCAAAAATGGACCCGTGCAGGACTCTGTTTCACAGGGCAGCGTAAGAATTACTTTTTGCTAAAACGTTAACAGTAAATGTTAGAAATGTTTTGCTTGAAAACCCCATTTGTCTTTCAACAACTATTGTTTAATATACTTGATGTTAATGCACTTGTTTTATACTTTTGTTTCAGAAAATTTGAAATCTAACAACATTTTAAATTGTCTTTGTGTTTTAATTATACAGTTCATTAATGTCTTTTAAAAACATTTCAAATATGTGAAAAACATTCTTTAATAAAACATCCCTTAAAAACCCATGTCTGTCATCCCAATGCACTGTTTTACATTTTGAAGTTTTAAGCACCGTTTTTGAATACTTTTTGATTGTTTTCAAACATTTTCACTTCAAAAACACACAAAGTCCAAAACACAGTCATAAATTCCTTAGAGGGGGTAGTGAGGGTTGTGGGGGAGGATAAAAACAGGTGTCCAGTCCGGAGGGAGGGGTGGGAGGCAATATTTTTATGAGTGCCATAAATCAATCATTTCTGACACATGGTACCCTATACTTCTCTCTTACCACATTAAAACCGCAGTTACTGTGGTAAAACCATGGCAAGTGCTGCGGTTACTGTGTTTTACCTATAAATACCACATTAAAACTGCAGTTACTGTGGTAAAACCATAGTAAGTGTGGCGGTTACTGTGTTTTAACAACAAATACCACATTAAAACTGCAGTTACTGTGGTAAAACCATGGTAAGTGTTATGTTTACTGTGTTTTAACTACAAATACCACATTAAAACTGCGTTTACTGTGTTTTAGAAAATCTGAAATCTAACAACATTTTACATTTTTTTACGAATGCTTAAGCACAATTTTGAAAACAGGGCCCGGTTTGTCAAAACACTACACACAATTAACACAACCCTACACCAAAGTAGCACAACACTTCAGATCATTTGCAAAATGAAACACTTCATTCAAAACTTTACATTAATTTAACAAAACCCAACTTTGACACCGTATGGAACACACATGGTTCATACATTCTGATTCTGTTTGATTTACACACTGCTGTGCTCAATCTTAAACACTTAATACTAAAAAGTTTTATACTTTTCTAATTATATAGTCTAGGTTTTTTTAAGAGATATTGTTAGAGTAAAGTACATGAATATATTGTTATTGATAGCCACGCCCTGTCTCATTAGAATAATGCAACTTTGATACTGAAAGTACATTTCCTGTCTGCAAGAGTAACATAGTAATAAAAAGAAAGACACAACTACAGATATTAATTTGAAAATGTTTATTGAAATATATAGGAGAATGATGTATTTGTACAGGGGTGATGTGTTTTGTGCAGGAGTGATGTATGTTGTACGGGAATGATATACTTTGTACGAGAATGATATATTTTGTACAAGAATGGTATATTGTACGAGAATAGTATTTTTGTACGAGAATGGTATTTGCTTTGTACGAGAATTATATATTTGTACAAGAATGATATATTTTGTAGAAGAATGGTATATTGTACGAGAATGGTATTTTTGTACGAGAATGGTATTTGCTTTGTACGAGAATGGTATTTTGTACAAGAATGGTATATTGTACGAGAATGGTATTTTGTACAAGAATGGTATATTGTACGAGAATGGTATTTTGTACAAGAATGGTATATTGTACGAGAATGGTATTTTTTTACGAGAATGGTATTTGCTTTGTACAGGAATGGTATTTTGTACAAGAATGGTATATTGTACGAGAATGGTATTTTTGTACGAGAATGGTATTTTGTACAAGAATGGTATTTTTGTACGAGAATGGTATTTTTGTACGAGAATGGTATTTGCTTTGTACGAGAATGGTATTTTTGTACAAGAATGGTATTTTGTACGAGAATGGTATATTTATATGAGAAAGATATCTGTTTTTATACGAGAATGATATCTTTATAAGAGATTGATATTTGTGTATAAGAACAGAGGTATTTGATCAGGTCAATAGAAAGGATGTGATCACATCAAAATAAAACAGAAAAAAAATAGAAAGAGCCTAAAAGTATATAGGCTAAATTAACCATCAAAGAATGAACAGACAACTGGTATTGTATTGACTTTATTAAAGTATATATTAATTACTAAAGAATGACAGACAATTGGTATTGTAATGCCTTAAATGCATGTATTAATCACTTATTAAAGAATGAAAAACAACTGTTATTATAATGCATTTGTTAGTAACATGCTAGTAGGTTAGAAAGGAAATAACATGTATTAGAAAGAATTGCAATCTTACCGTTGAAGGATGTCTTGATCAGATGCTCAGGACGCAGCAGAGGAATAGAGTCCAGAACAAAGAAACAGGCCTCTATATATAGATTCAGATGAGGGGAATTCCCAAGAAGATGACATCAAGTGGTTAGATAGTCTATAAAAGGCTGGACCATGAAGAGAGCAGGAGGGGCTGCTTCACACCTGAGGCTACACCTCCGACACCAGAACCAGCTGATGATGCCTCCATCGCTGATATTGCCTTGACTGAAGAACTTTTCAATACTTATACTTTATTTAATTACTTGTATAGCATGTTAGTAGAATATATGTAATGCTAGTAGTATTAGTGTAATAAATAAATTAACTTATAACTTTATAACTAAACTCGGCCTCATGTGGCATTGATTTAAGTCGTTGAGCCTGAACAGACCACGGAGAAGTCTTCTGTCTGATTGTAAGTATTTTTAAAAAAATGCTTATAATTTAGGTCAGATTTGACTTTCTTACCTAACCTGAGAATAATAAAAATAAGGTAAAGGTGCTTAGAGACGCATCGTAAAACAACATATATATATATATATTTTTTTTTTTTTTTTTTTTTTTTTTTCTCATTTTGCTCGATAGTTGTGCTGCTGACTTGTGTCCCTGGTTTCCGTGACGGGTCACATATATATATATTTATATATATATTTATATATATACATATATACATATATATATATATATATATATATATATATGTATGTGTGTGTATATATATATATATGTGACCCGTCACGGAAACCAGGGACACAAGTCAGCAGCACAACTATCAAGCAAAATGAGAAAGAAGCGTTTTTTTTTTTTCTTTCAAAATTGGTGATTTTCGTTTTTTTGCAGAATCTGTTAGTTGATATCATGAAGAAGCCTCTCTTGTGTTTGAGATAACAGTATTGGTATATTTAAAAGCGTACATTTTGAGGTTGAAATCGGCTTGTTTTTCAGAGATTCTAGCACGCGGTAGGGGCGTGTCATTGTCTGTGTGTATTTCCATACTAGATAGCCGGCTTTTGTTTCTTTTGTTATTGCCCCTGCCCTCCAAGGGAAGCTGTCACGGAATGAAGGGAGGATGCAGATGCAAGTTAATCTCTTTAATAGAGCTTCACACAGTTGTCAGAATCCAAACACACGCACAAGTAACATATAACAGACAACAGGAGAGTGGTAACACAGGGACATTGATGGGCGGTGAAGATCCGTGAAGAGTGGTGATCGATGAGCAGTGTCCGTGAAGTAATCCTTATGTGAAGTCCAGAGAGTAATCCAATGAAACACGAGAAACAGGAAAGTCCAATCCAGGGAAACACACAACAAGCAACACGGGAAACAACACCCGGTAACAGCACAACGATCTGACAAACAAGAGACGAAAGACAAGGCGTTATATAGGCAGATGGTAATAGCACACAGCTGCCGCTGATCAACGATCAGTGGCGACGCCCACACAAAACAATCAGGTGACACAGGAACGCCTCACAGCGTTCCCAGAACTCCTTACCTGTCGATTGTAATCATCGATAAGGGAGTGATCCAGAATGTCTCTAGCAGGAACCCAACTTCTCTCCTCCGGACTGTAACCTTCCCAGTCCACCAAGTACTGGAATCCGCGTCCCCTCTGCCTCGAGTCCAGAATGCGGTTAACCGAATAGGTTGGCTCCCCGTCTACGAGCCATGGTGGTGGGGGAACCGGAGTAGGCGGATTAAGATGTGAGTGAAAAACAGGCTTAATTTTGGAAACATGGAAGGCGGGATGAATCCTCCTGTACGCCGGAGGCAATTTGAGTCGGACTGCCACTGGGCTAATAATCTTAGTGACAGGAAACGGGCCGATGAATTTGGGAGCTAACTTATTGGCAACGGAACGGAGCGGAATATTCTTGGTAGAAAGCCACACTTTTTGACCCACGACGTATACGGGAGGCTTTGACCGGTGGCGATCAGTCTTAGCCTTGGTGCGCGCCCTCACTTGCAACAAAGTCTCACGGGCTCTGTTCCAAGTGCGGTGGCACCTCTGGACGAAGGTGTGAGCAGAGGGGACCGCAACTTCGGATTCCAGACTGGGAAACACAGGTGGCTGGTAACCTAAACTACATTCGAACGGAGAGAGGCCCGTAGAAGACACTGGTAACGAATTGTGTGCATACTCAATCATAGAGAGTTGTTGACTCCAGGAGGAAGGATTCTTGGACACCAAACATCGCAACATATGCTCTAAGTCTTGGTTGGCTCTCTCGGTCTGCCCATTGGTCTGGGGATGAAACCCAGAGGAAAGACTAAACGTCGCCCCCAGCAATCTACAAAACTCCTGCCAAAATTTAGACACAAACTGGGGACCCCTGTCGGACACCACATCTACCAGGAGGCAATGTAACCGAAAGATGTGGTCTACGACAGTAACCGCTGTCTCCTTGGCAGAGGGTAATTTGGTCAAGGGAATGAAATGGGTCGCCTTCGAGAACCGGTCCACTGGGAGGGTGGGAGGGCGGTGACGAAATCTAGAGCGATGTGGGACCAGGGTCTGGAAGGGACAGACAGCGGTTGGAGTAACCCATCTGGAGGGCGGTTGGAAGTCTTACCAGTGGCACAAACCGAGCAAGCCAAAACAAAACTGCGGATGTCCCGAGCCATAGCAGGCCACCAGAATCGTTGCTTAACCAAAAATCTGGTTCGATTAACCCCTGGATGACAAGCCACGTTGGAACAATGACCCCACTTGATGACCCAGGACCTTAACCCCTCCGGCACAAACAAACGGTTCGGTGGGCACCCGGGCGGAGGCGTTACCCCTTCTAAGGCCGCCAGGACCTTCGATTCGACCTCCCATGTGAGAGTGGAGACTACTAATGTCTCAGGAAGAATACACTCGGGAGTAGACGGGCGCTCGGATGGATCAAAAATACGAGATAAAGAATCGGGCTTGATGTTCTTGGAGCCCGGGTGGTACGAAAGAGAAAAATCAAAACGTCCGAAAAAAAGTGCCCACCGAGCCTGCCTGGAGTTGAGTCTTTTAGCCGATCGAATATATTCAAGGTTCTTGTGATCAGTCCAAACGATAAAGGGTATCCCCGACCCTTCCAACCAATGACGCCATTCTTCCAACGCTAATTTGACTGCCAACAACTCTCTGTTACCAATGTCATAATTGCGTTCAGAGGGAGACAAACAATGAGAAAAAAACGCGCAGGGATGCATCTTATCGTCTGAGGACGCTCGCTGGGATAGAACTGCGCCTACCCCCACCTCTGACGCATCGACCTCCACCACGAACTGACGCGAAGGATCAGGGGCAATGAGAATAGGGGCCGAAACGAAGCGGCCCTTCAGTTTGGCAAATGCAGCCTCAGCTGCATCTGACCACCTGAAGGTCGTTCTGGGGGAGGTCAAGGCGGTCAGAGGTGCGGCTAGTTGACTGAAATTGCGAATAAAACGCCGGTAAAAATTGGCAAAGCCCAGAAACCGCTGCAGGGCCTTACGGGAATCTGGACTTGGCCAATCCACCACAGCCTTAGCCTTGTCAGGATCCATGCGAACTCCCTCAGACGAAACAATGTACCCTAGGAAGGAAACAGACTGTGCATGAAATTCGCATTTCTCCACTTTGACAAAAAGTCCATTCTCTAACAGACGCTGGAGCACTCGTCTGATGTGTTGAACATGTTCCTGGAGAGACGATGAAAATATCAATATGTCATCCAGGTAGACATATATGAACTGATTAACCATGTCTCTCAACACGTCATTGACGAGTGCCTGGAAGACCGCAGGCACGTTGGAAAGCCCGAAGGGCATGACCAAGTATTCAAAGTGCCCTCTGGGGGTGTTAAAAGCGGTCTTCCATTCATCCCCCTTCCTGATGCGGACCAAATGATAAGCGTTCCTCAAGTCCAATTTAGTGAAAACGGACGCTCCCTGCAACCTCTCAAAGGCTGAAGACATCAACGGCAAAGGATAAGTATTCTTTACCGTGATGTTGTTCAGCCCTCGGTAATCAATACAAGGTCGCAGAGATCCGTCCTTCTTCCCCACAAAAAAGAACCCCGCCCCCGCTGGAGAAGAGGAAGGGCGGATGAACTTCGCTGCCAGAGAATCAGAAATGTATTTCTCCATGGCCTCCCTCTCGGGAACAGAGTATAATTTGCCCTTAGGCAGAGACTTACCCGGAACTAAGTCTTTGGCACAGTCATAGGGACGGTGTGGAGGGAGAGAAGCAGCGCGAGACTTACTAAACACTTCCTTCAGATCCAGATACTCCTCGGGCACGTTAGACAAATCCGCTGCCTTCTCCTGTAACACAGAAACAGACACCGTGGGACAAGCAGACAAAAGACAAGACTTGTGACACAAAGTGCTCCATTCAGTAATGGTGTTGAGCTGCCAGTCGATCCGGGGATTGTGCTTAGTGAGCCAGGGATGTCCAAGAACTACAGGTGCGTGTGGTGAGTCCATGAGCATGAATTGAATCCTTTCGTTGTGGTTACCGGAGGTGATGAGGGTGACGTAATCCGTAGTCAGAGAGATGTTTGGGAGACGTTGACCATTGAGTGCGTTGACTGTAATCTGGTGAGTGAGCGAAGAGATGGGTAGTTCGTGCTGTTGTGCAAAGATGGTATCCATAAAGTTCCCCTCAGCCCCGGAATCAATGAGTGCATCGCAGGTGACGTTGTGAGTCGCCCATCTCAGTCTTACCGGGAGAAGGGTGGATGGTGAGGACTTCTCAGCGGAGATCCCGCCCGATAGTAGCCTCGAGTTTACTATCGGGCTTGGTATTTTACTGGGCAAGACCTGAGGAAATGTCCCGATGCACCGCAGTAAAGGCATAAGCCCAGGGATCTCCGCCTTTCTCTCTCCTCCCGGGAAAGCCGAGCTCTCCCTACCTGCATGGGCTCGGGATCTGACGCGGGGCCGACCGTATCAAACTCACTGGCCGTACGGCCCTCCTCTCCCAGCGCTCTGGTGCTGGGAGCATCCAAGGACTTAAGTCTCTGGAGGTGGGAATCCACCCGTAAAGCGAGGTCGACTAGCCCATTGAAGGTTTGAGGAAGATCCAGGGCGTAAATCTCGCGATGGATACGGTCGGCCAGCCCATGCAGGAACACATCCCACTGCGCCTCCTCGTTCCAACGGCACTCCGCCGCGAGGGTGCGGAACTGGATGGCATAATCCGCGACCGTGCGGTTGCCCTGCTTGAGTTCGGTGAGTTGACGAGCGGCCTGCTTGCCCGCAACCGCACGGTCGAACACCCTCTTCATCTCAGTGGAGAGTGCCAGGAACGAGGTGCAGCACGGGTCTTGATTCTCCCACACCGCCGTTCCCCATAAGGCCGCTTTCCCGGTCAGAAGGGTAAGAACGAACGCCACCTTAGATTCCTCGTGTTCAAAGGTGCGAGGCTGTAGTGAAAAATGCAAAGAACATTTATTCAAAAAGGTTCTGCAAAACTCAGGCTCACCGGCGTAACTCTGGGGCACAGGAAGGCGGGGTTCCTCCAGGGGGAACAGGCGGTAGGGGTGGCGCAGTGGGAGCACGTAGTTGTTGAAGTTCCCGGGAGAGCTCGGACACCTGTGTTACCAGCGCTTGGACAGCGTGTCCGGTGGAAATGATACTCTCCTGCTGCTGGTCCATGCGGGAGATGCTGTGGTTGATGAACTCCGTTAAAGCTGCTGAACTTGCTGCATCCATCATGGTCAGATCGTTCTGTCACGGAATGAAGGGAGGATGCAGATGCAAGTTAATCTCTTTAATAGAGCTTCACACAGTTGTCAGAATCCAAACACATGCACAAGTAACATATAACAGACAGCAGGAGAGTGGTAACACAGGGACGTCGATGGGCGGTGAAGATCCGTGAAGAGTGGTGATCGATGAGCAGTGTCCGTGAAGTAATCCTTATGTGAAGTCCAGAGAGTAATCCAATGAAACACGAGAAACAGGAAACAACGAGTAGAAGTCCAATCCAGGGAAACACACAACAAGCAACACGGGAAACAACACGCGGTCACAGCACACCGATCTGACAAACAAGAGACGAAAGACAAGGCGTTATATAGGCGAAGGTAATAGCACACAGCTGCCGCTGATCAACGTTCAGCGGCGACGCCCACACAAAACAATCAGGTGACACACCCACACCATAACACAGACACCAGAATGAAACAGCGGATTCATGAACCGTGACAGAAGCGTGGCTACTTATTGTGCACATTGCAGCAAAACAGACTTAAAATACTCCGTCATATTTTGTCATAGAGACATAAGTAATATTTCAATTTAAACTATAGAATGTCTTCTTTTATTTGTGTACACTCAGAGTAAAAACAAAATGTTGTGCTTTTTGTAAAATAAAGAAAACTAACATGATGCATAATCTCTCGTCTCCCTCTGAATGAAGTTCAATCTGATAGTTCTCAGAAAATGAACTGTAACTTAGTGAATACTAATCACAAAAAAATACACTTATGTCTAAAGACACGTTGAAATGTCAGGTTTTAGATCCTGTAAGTCAAATCGAAAACAAACATTCTGTGTTTATGTAATCTGTATGAAAAGAGAGCCATGTCAGAAGTCCGTGATTCAGCTCATTATCCACTAATGCGGCCACGCCCACGGAGTCAGCGCTATTCAGAGGCAAATACTGAGGCAATACATGCATACATCATCTCATTCATGTATTTATTGTCTTGAAAAGTGTTGATCTGTATGTTAAAGCCATGGTTAGTGACCTCTAGAAGACATGCCGTTAGTTCCTGGTTCCTGTTCGTCTTTGGATGAATTTGTGGACTAAATGTGCACAGAGCGCTCTCCGGCTGCAAGTATGAATTGAAAACACAGAATCCAGCACTCATAGTGATGACAATAAATATTGAATAAATATTACTTCTCTGTATAGAAAATTGACATAAACATATGAGCATAAATATTTCTCCAAATGTGCATGCTTTTAAGCTAAAAGCCTATATGAAATGCCACAGAGGTAACATAATTGTTCAGACACTTTGCATCACAGAAATACATTAGGCTATAACTATTTTAAAGTATATCATACCATTATTTGAAATAAATATTTCACAGTATTGCTGTTTTTTTCTGTATGTTTGATATACACCATCACAGAGGGTTTTTTCATAGCCTACCTGACTGGCCAGATTTTAAAGGAGTGTCTTGCAACATGTTATCTCTAAATCATTTTCAGCCTCTAAATCATTTTTATAAAAGTCAAAAAAAGATAAATTACTGACATTTACAATGCACATTATACTTTATTATTAATAGTATGTGGTTCATGCAGCTTTACAGAGGGTATGGCTTATCTAAATGAGATGTAAATGAGCCCTATTGTCACTCCCAGCAGGTGAGAACTGCAGAAACTTTAAAGGGGTTTTTCTCCCTTTAGAGCTTTTTTGAGTGCATACCTTCAAATGGCCACAAATGGAGGATAAAAACAGGTGGCCAAAACAGGTGTCCAAACAGGTGTCCAGTCCGGAGGGAGGGGTGGGGGGAATATTTTTATGAGGGCCATAAATCAATCATTTCTGACACATGGTACCCTGTACTTCTCTCTTACCACATTAAAACCACAGTTACTGTGGTAAAACCATGGCAAGTGCTGTGGTTACTGTGTTTTACCTGTAAATACCACATTAAAACCGCAGTTACTGTGGTAAAACCATAGTAAGTGTTGTGGTTACTGTGTTTTAACAACAAATACCACCTTAAAACTGCAGTTACTGTGGTAAAACTAGGGTAAGTGTTGTGTTTACTGTGTTTTAACTACAAATATCACATTAAAACTGTGTTTACTGTGTTTTAACTACAAATACCACATTAAAACTGCGGTTTCTGTGTTTTAACAACAAATACCACATTAAAACTGCAGTTACTGTGGTAAAACCATGGTATGTGTTCTGGTTACTATGTTTTAACTGCAAATGCCAATTTAAAACTGCAGTTATTGTGGTAAAACCATGGCAAGTGTTGCGGTTACGGTGTTTTAACTACAAATGCCACATTAAAACTGCAGTTACTGTGGTAAAACCATGGCAAGAGTTGCATTTACTGTGTTTTACCTATAAATACCAAATTACAACTGCAGTTACTGTGCTAAAACCAGAGTAAGTGTTGTGTTTACTGTGTTTTAATTACAAATATCACATTAAAACTGCGGTTACTGTGTTTTAACAACAAATATCACATTAAAACTGCAGTTACTGTGGTAAAACCATGGTATGTTTTCTGGTCACTGTGTTTTAACAACAAATACCACATTAAAACTGCAGTTACTGTGGTAAAACCATGGCAAGTGTTGCGGTTACTGTGTTTTAACTACAAATACCACATTAAAACTGCAGTTACTGTGGTAAAACCATGGCAAGTGTTGCGGTTACTATGTTTTAACTACAAATACCACATTAAAACTGCAGTTACTGTGGTAAAACCATGGCAAGAGTTGTGTTTACTGTTTTACCTATAAATACCACATTAAAACTGCAGTTACTGTGGTAAAACCATGGTAAGCGTTGTGGTTACCGTGTTTTAACTACAAATACCACATTAAAACTGCAGTTACTGTGGTAAAACCATGGCAAGAGTTGTGTTTACTGTGTTTTAACTATAAATACCACATTAAAACGTCTCAGGTTACGCATGTAATCATGGTTCCCTGAGAACAGGGAACAAGACTCTGTGCTAGACTGCACTACAGGGACCGTCAATCGTGACAGGTGTTCGAAATGCCAAGAATCACACAACTCCAATCCTATTGGCCGGTGACAGCCTATGATGTCGAACGGCGCAAACCGTGGCGCAGAGTCTCGTTCCCTGTACTCAGGGAACCATGGTTACATGCGTAACCTGAGACATTGGCTGCGTCCGAAATCTCATACTACATGAATAGGTACTACATTTGAATTTGAACATACTTCCCGACCGTTAAAAAAGTATGTTCTATATAGTATGAATATGGGTAGTATGAATGGAATTTGGACGTACTACATCCGCCATGTGTAATGCGTCGTCACAACAGTGCAAAAATTTAAAGGGCCCGCTATTACTCCGCTTTCATCAGCAATGTTTTTATTAATGCTTACCGCTTTCATCTGTGTTTTAATGTCAATTCAATCAACAGCTCAAAGGAGGCGTCGGTCAGCTGATCGCAGATCACGCTTTCTTCAACAGTTTGTTAAATATGTCAAAGTATAATCACCTATTTAGCTTGCAAATTTTACCTCAGAATAAAAAGACATGTCTTTGAACATCACGACAGAGGCTGA
Organism: Megalobrama amblycephala; assembly: GCF_018812025.1. Classification (NCBI taxonomy): domain Eukaryota; kingdom Metazoa; phylum Chordata; class Actinopteri; order Cypriniformes; family Xenocyprididae; genus Megalobrama; species Megalobrama amblycephala. The sequence goes on along the minus strand of NC_063046.1, from coordinate 45,527,210 downwards.
TTTGGAGCAACAAAATTAAGTAATTTATTGTTATGAATGAATGCATGTAAAAATACATGAGATCAAAATACATGAATCAAACAAACTTGAATACATATATTTAAATAATGTGTAGATAGACAGAGAGGGAGAGAGAGATACAAAACATAGCCTGAATATTGTATACAATATATACATAAATACAATGATAATGCTATATACATATTCTAAAAAAAACTTTTTACAAACTGAGCCCTATAACTACTGCCTCCTGAATGTTGCTGTCCGTTAAGTTTTCTAGTCTCATTAAACTGCTTAACAACGAACGTCTCCATTAAATAAAACAGTGTTAACAAGCTGATGTAACGTTATCTGGACCTGTTCGTTAGCTTGATGTGCTGTCAGTAATAATGATTAAACATCTTTTTACAGCCGACTCTCAAAATCTTCTCATGGATTTAACATTACATTGTTTAAACTTTCAATAAGCCAGCCATTTACTTACATTATGTTAAACAAGTGCAATTTAACCACAAAAACACCATTTTCCCCTGAGGTACTGAAGGACTTGAAAAGAGCTGCATATCTCCGCTTTCCGCCATTTTTGAATATGAAGAATCCTCTCCTGTGGCATCATGGGATAGCGCAGCGTCCATCATATGCTTACTACAGAATTCGGGCAGAAGCAGCAGGTCATCCGGGTACTTCTCGCCTACTGTTTTTCGAATATTATGAATTCAGACAAATTACTCCCCTCGCATACTGTATTTCACATACTATATAGTAGGGAAGTATTTCAGATGCAGCGATTCCCTTTCGAAAGGGAACTTCAACTCTGCGCTAAACTGCGCTATGGGGAGCGATATACCAACGCCGCCATGCTAGAGGAGAGTGCATGCCCAAAATGTCTGGACAAAAGTCCGGCAGTTCCAGGGAAAAACCGGGAGCAACTTCGCCAAGGCTGTCAGTGACAGCATTCCCTATGGCCAACAGCCCAAGCTGAGCCTAAAAGAGGCCTTCCATGAAAAGCCTACCAAGGCTGCTCAAGACATCTGGGACCAACAAACCATAGAAAGTGGCCCCTTAAAGGGAATGTGGCCAGGAGCCCAGAGGAATTCCAGCCAGTCACTAGAGGGGACAAAGAGGAGAGCAGGAAAGAGCGACTGTGAAAAGGCAGTAAGCAACTCAAACCCACACGCAGAGATGGGCATCCTGGAGAGCGGAACTCTAAGTTATAGCTAAGTGCTATAAACCCTTGTATTGAGGGGAGTAAAACCACTCATCCTAAGATCTACTTAGCTTCTGATTAAAGCGCTGAGGAGGAGGCTGTGCGCTAGAAAAACCCTGGTACAGGGGAGCACAAACCAGCCTGGGGACAGTCTGAACGGGAGACTTCATAGAAGTCTACAACCAATGACCAGCTTAGGGAGCTAAGCACAATTACACAGTCAACCCAAAGGGAAGTACAAAGCTCAACCTAACAGACAGACCGTACTGTAGGCACATAACCATGGAGACCGACCAAAAAGGGGCCTACAACATAGCTAAGAGTTCTTACAATGAACTAACATCACAACGTGAACCCAACACACAAGGTGGTATTCAGGATGGCCCATAAGGGCAAAGAACTGAAAACATAGCATGCTGAGCGCATGACCAACCAAGTAATTAGGTAGCTGTGAATGCCCACAAAACAGCCCATCCAACACAATCCAACGAGTAGTGTACTCGGTAAAAGCACCCTTTTACTCTTTAAAGGTGCCCTAGATTCAAAAATTGAATTTATCTTGGCATAGTTAAGGCGAGACACTACAGGTGAATAGGGATTTTTTTTAAATTAAAAGATATCACTGTGAAACTTCTCCAGTTTATTACTGGCATAAACATAAGACAAAAATGTATTACAAATTTTGTGTAAATTTATGTTTTAATATGCAAATGAGGCCTTATATACTTAAATATATGCTCATTTGCATACATTTCCAAAAACAAAATCTGAAAATTGGAATGGTCCAGGTTTAAAATTTTTGGTTATATTTGTTGACATATTAGATGAAAGGGCTTTTACAGAAGGGATTCTGGATATCTTATTTTGTGCTTTAGTAAATTAGAGAATACTGACAATAGCCTTAAAAAACCTATTTTCGCCATGTTTTTTTGAGTAAAATGACCTATAATTCAGGATAGGAATGATATATCAACAAATCCCTTTGTAAAAGCCTTCAGAATATAGGTAAGTATAAGTCTGGAAAAGTTGGTGCTTGTAGGTGCTACTGAAGTGGATATATCTGACTCTGAGTGTGAGAAAAAACTCATTTTGAGAAAACGGCCTTTAAAGTTTTTATATTGTATAAGTTCATTTATTTCTATTGAAACCCCCGACCTACAAACAAAATATATATTCAGTTTATTAATATCAGTATTATGTAATATTTAAAACACATGGAAATTGATAAATGAATAAATTATTAATAACAATAGCCTTAAGCTGAAGAGAACTACCATAATAAACACACATAACAGCAGTCACAAAAACTGCAAACTTCTGCAGTACCTATCTCTCTCACACAGACTACACTCCAGCAACACACTACTACAGAACCCATGATTCTGTGGATCGATGTTAATTTTCAGCCCTGATCCAGCACAGTTAGGACAACACAAACACATGACTAATTCATACAATCGTGTGACGTGAATTATGAGCCATTCCTGTGTGGCGCGGCTGTCATTCCCAATCCCTCCAACACACTCTTTCCCTTTCCAAACAATAGGTTACACGATGAGACACTCGCTGATGGGGTTTCATCGTCTAATCTGTTGTTTACTTTCATTTTACTAGCTCTTGCAAGTGACAGCTGTTGCCGTATTTTGATTTCGGTGTTGTCGGCATTTTCTCTCAGGCGCAGAATAAACAAGGAAGCGTGACGCCTGAGAACCAATCACGTAGTGGGAAATTCACATCGATCAATCAGATGTGGTTTTCGGCTGTAGATTCCCCGGCAAACTTTCGCGGTTGGTTATTTCTACAAAGGAAATGTCCGTATTTGGATTAGACAGCGCTGTTAATGAGACTGAAAACTCACTCAAACTCACTCAAAATAAAACGTTAACATCCAAATATATACTTACTCACATAATTCGAAGCATGCATGCAGCATGCATGACGAACATCTTGTAAAGATCCATTTGAGGGTTATATTAGTTGTGTGAACTTTGTAAATGCGCTGTAATATAGTCAGCAACTCATGTGGCAGGGAAGACGCAAATTAAAGGGGCAGCGTTGAGTGAAAATCAGTGCATTGTTAATGATGCCCCAAAATAGGCAGTTAAAAAAATTCATAAAAAAAAAATCTATGGGGTATTTTGAGCTGAAACTTCACAGACACATTCAGGAGACACCTTAGACTTATATTACATCTTTTAAAAAACATGTTCTAGGGGACCTTAAAGCAAGAGGAGTACAACATACGCCAACACACGCTAAAGAAGGCCCCATGGGCCTATAACCTCAGCAGACACATGGCATCAGCTCGTAGCAGTGTTATCGAGGTTCAGGCTAGACAGACCGACTACAAAGGGAGGTCATTAGCCAGCCCAAGCCCCGGCCAGCCAGTGAAAAAAGACCCTTTACTATAAAGTAAATAAAAACTGAAAGGAAAAAAGCCAGCATGCTTACAAAAGGAGGCACTTAAAGCCTACCCGTCGCACACGGCGTCAGCTAGCGGCCACTAAAGTTCTAGGAGCAAAATAGAGCAGAGTAACAGACAGGGTGATTATTTAGCTCGACTAGAGCAAAAGGAAACCAAGCTCAAGGCAGCAAATGTATAAAACCAGACCAAAGTTGGTTTTAGTACAAGAGCTCACCTCGAGAGGCAAGCCACTTCCGAGATGTACTCAGTAAAAGCACCTTTTACTCTCTAAGTGAGAGGAGTACAAAGCTAAACTCCAGCGTGACACATAGGAGGCCAGCGAAGGCCTACAACCCGTATACACGCGGCGTCAGCTAGTGGCATCATGACCCATCCATGGTGATGAGTCACATAGAAACCTACACAAAGCTGTGCCAATATGCAGACAGAAAGAAGGCCCTGGCGGGGGCCTACAACTTCTATGAATCCATGGCATCAACCAGTGGTAGCTTCATGACTAGGGCCAGCCCGCAGGCCAGGTACTTGAGAAACCCTCAGGTATGAGAAGTACAAACTACGCCGCAGAACTCAAAGAAAGGCCTAACCTAGAGCCTATTCGTACAGAGGTGGGCACGGCTGAAGGTGGTGAGAGTCAAAAATGACTAACCATGGAATGAGTCTAGACATAACCAGCCCAGCTGGGCCAACACAGAGGGTACAAAAGGAGGCCTGGCCAGGCCTACTACTTTTACCACCCTGTGGTGCCAGCCAGCGGACATAACAGGGACCAAGCTCAAGGGGACCAGCTCTAGAACCTACAAGATAACTGTGGGGAACTAGCTTCACAGCCTGAGCTTAAGCCTACACATTCCAACAGGCAATGTACCTCAGTACACATATATATGCTATCACGGTCTAAGGAAGGCCGAACAGGCCTATCACCCCGGACAATGTGAGCAAAAGCCTGAGGCAGTGCTAAAAATACATTAGCAAACTCATGATCGTAACCAACAGTGCCCAAAAAACAATCTGTGATAAGAGAGAGAGGCTACAATAAAGAGCCAACAATCTAACAGCAAATGCAAGACAGCTGTTGTGGTCATGATTGACTGGGAGCTAACAGAGATCATACCATTCTAACCAGAATAAGACTCTCTACACTCAACCTGAGTGTGCAATCCAACAGGTGATGCACTCAGTGAAACACACACCCTAACCGGGGAGTACAACAAAACACCACGTTCATAGTTCATCTGCTATCACATAAACAGGCGTTAACCTGTGGCAGCACATGAGTAAGCTCACATATGCATGTAGGGCTAAAGCTTAGAACCCAAAGAAAACATTAATGCTTTGTAATACATGCCATCCAAACAGGATAAATGTTTCACAGAACATAACTGTAATCTGTAATGAACCCTATAGAAAGAAAGCTAGAATATTTAGCATCGTAATCTCAAACTTGAATATGATTCAAGGGGCTCATGTGAAGACATAAGCATGACAAAAGTTCTAAAAAGTGGGGTGCCTAGCAGCACTGCATAACTCATCTTCTCGAAGATAAGGGCCTACCACCTGGGAAAAACATCACCAGGAAGGCTAATAACAGCCTATAACCTTAGCTGTTAACCTCAGCCATAGCAACTACATTTTCACATCGAAGGGGAAATGGGCATATGGCCCGCAACTCCCTCAGGAGGAGGCCAGAACTAGGAACTATACAACCTCACAGGGATAGTAATAATAAGGGTGATGCAACAAACAAACACCTAAACCTAGCTCTAGCCTAGCCACTAGCTAAGGCCTACTGGGCCAAACAAAGCTTGGGTTCCATTTTGAAACCTTCAAATATGAGGAGAAAATGAAGCACTGCAAGCAAACAGTGTCAGGCGGCCGATGTACTCGTCCTGTATACAAATAACTGAAGCAATGAGTGCTAACTCAAACTAGAGTATTAGCTGAGAAGCTACTCTAACATAGAAGGCTGCAAAATAGCGTCCATAAAGCGGCTTGCATGTTTTGAAAACTAGCCAACCTAATGCTACAGTTATTTTGCCCAAAAGAACCCCTTCTAACTTTACTGACTACATACTCAAGAAAGCTATACAGAAAAACCAAGGTCTACACTTTTTATAAACATAAAAATATAGACCCAGTCTACCTTCATGCGGCTCGCAGAACGAAGATATATATATATTAGCGGTGGGCCGTTATCGGCGTTAACGTGCTGCGTTAACGTGAGACTCGTATCGGGCGATTAAAAAAATATTGCCGTTAATCTATTCTCAAAGTTGGGTTGGGAGCTGGGTCTATACTACACAAGCTATGATGACTTTCACCTTAATATTTTAGCGTGGATGTAAAGGTGCGTTCACGTGGCCTTGTAATTCCTGTAGTTACGAGATTCCTGCTTGTAAAAAGCGTTCACGTCCTCGTAGAGCTCGTAATTACAGCTTGTAAGCTGGGAGTTTTCTGAAAGCTCCCAGATGTACCACGTGGCTGCTATACCACCTGACCTCTGTAGATTCATTAGGCGTTGATAGTGGTGCCATAGAAACGCATAGTTCCCAGTCAAAGGATGTGAACAGCTCCGAATACAACGTCACATAAATACGAGGGTGCGTGAATGCAGCATATACCTAGCCGAATTGACCCTTCGCAAAGACCCGCCGCCCTTAGTTACTGTTGCTTTGTCTGTCAAGTCGTGGCGCTGTCACTCCCCACACACAGTGATAAATGCATCACGGAGCAAAGAGGACACTGACAACACGTCGACAGACAAGACAGAGCAGGTTACTTATAATATTTAACAAAGTCCCAGCTTTAAAACTGTGTAGTTTTTTTAAGAAATTCAAACAATAAAAACCGTTTTGTTGCTCTTTAATGTGCCGTGACCATGGTCGTGACAGATTGCTGTAGCGCCTCAGCTCGAGGCTCGTAAACCGATCATCTCTTACTACGAGTCCATTTATAGCATCAAATAAACATGAATGAACATGAGAATCAAGCGCGGAAAGATGTCAATATACAAAATTTTTTAATATACAAAAACTCCTGACTGCTTTGTCGGACAAAATGGCGGATTACTGTTAGTCATTAATTGCGTCCCAAATGACGCACTATACACTATGCACTTCTACACTATTGGTGCGTTCAAGTCATGTCGGAAAGATCATATTTACGAGCAGAACCGACATGAACGCCACCACAATGTCGTAAATACCAGTGGGAAGCTCGTAATTTTCTTTAAGCTCCGATCTGTACGAGTTGGGGGCGTGTCAGTCAGAAACATGGCAAAATACCACAATACTTACAGGTATTTAGCAGTGACATTGTCAGACTTTTCTATTTACAACGAAGTAAGCTGTTTCCCAGCAAAAAATATGATAGCATCACAATATAAAAATGTAATATGTAACAATAAAGTTTACAATGGCTTCATAAATTAATTAAAAAAACATAAAAAAGCAACATGCAACTAATGCACATTCTTTGCTCTACATTTTCTAGAAGCAGAAGTGTTGTTATTTTGTGTAATCTTCCCCTCCACTACGTAATTACAGCTGCGACAGTTGAGTGAACGAAGTGTCAAACATTCCACACTTCATTTTTTCCATTAATTTAGTGCATCATCCGGGTATTTAAAGTACACTTTTTCTTTTTGGAATTTTCTGTGTGAACGCACTACTCGCACTATTTATACTTAAAACGTCATAGAATAGTGCATAAGTACGCCTATTGGGACGCATTTGGGTAGCTCACATATTCTGAATGTCTTCGGCAGAATTCAAATGAGCCATTTTAATCTAGATTAATCTAGATTAATCTAGATTAAAGAAATTAATCTATGACCACCACTAATATATATATAATATATAATATATATATAATATATATATCAGTGGCGTGCAGTGGTGTTTTTTTTTATGAATCATTGTAAATTCATGTGCATTACTCTTAATTTTGACACATCTTCCTTGTTAAATGAACATTACATTACAGTACATCAAAAAAGAAAAAAAGAAACCAAATACAATTATATTTTGTAATTTTACCTTAACAATGTATTGTAATAAATGTTCTATTTATCAAAACCAAGTCAATCTCATCAAGTTAGTGTTTTAAGCATTTCTACATTCATTCCAAAATAATAACTAAAGGCAATAACAATATATTTATTTGTGTATTTCGTTTTTTCTTTTATTTTGGATTATCAGTCATGCTCCGTAAACACAGTCTGTCACAGACACCAATTGTATTTTTTATTTCACCAAGCTCATTGCACTAAAAACCCTGCAGTCATGTTTTCAGTCCATTTCAAGTTTAATTTTGATGTGACATAAAGCAGTGATATCTAACTGTGATCTGTTTACTTACTTTTCGATTAGTCTTCCCACTGACGCCATCATTTGTTCAGTGAAACTGACGCGCGGAACACGCACGTCAACAAGAGGCGGGATTTATCGCACAATCCAATCATATCCAATCATAGTCAAGTCAAGTCAAGTCAAATTTATTTATATAGCGCTTTTTACAATTGGTAATTGTTTCAAAGCAGCTTTACATATTAGAAGCACAGAAAAAAGAGAAGTGGATAAAAAATAAGCTGTACAAGCAAGCGTGGTAATATGTAACATATACAAGATGGTGCTACATTAAGCCAATGTCGGCTGACTCCCAGGGGTGGAAAAAACCCCCTAGGAGAAAAACCCAGCGTGCTAACACTGGGAAAAAAGTCCTAGGAGGGAAAAAACCCCTTGGAAGATATATATAATATATGTAAATGGATATGGAGATCAAAATCTGAATTATACATTTTTATTATAGAGATTAAAAATAGATTATATATAAATATATGTAAGCGGATACGGGGATTAAAAATCTGAATTATAGATGCAGCCAGAACTGGATCTGTAGGCCCATTGTCTCCTGGGCTACGTTGTAGTCAGGTCCAGACACAGGTTCTCCATCTGATCTGGATACGGCCTGGATCCAGCACCCGGCAAACCTCAGGATAAGCAGAGAGACTGATATTAGCGTAGATGCCATTCTTATTCTGATGTACAGGTATATCTAGTGTTATAGGAAATGTTCTTGGTTCCGGCCGACCTAATTATTGCAGCGTAACAATCCTTTAACGGATTTGAAAAATGTTAATGTATTGATAATGTGTTATGTGTATGCAAGAGCAAAGAGATGTGTTTTTAGTCTAGATTTAAACTGACAGAGTGTGTCTGCTTCCCGAACAATGCTAGGAAGATTGTTCCAGAGTTTAGGTGCTAAATAGGAAAAGGATCTGCCGCCTTCATTATAGCAGATTATAGCAGAGTACTGTCTATCATAAGGTTGTCTAAATCAGATTTAAGAACCTGATTAAATATATGTGGTGTTTAAATATATGTGGTGAGTGTTTAATAGCATTCTAGTATAAGTATATTGTTTACCAGCATATGCGAATGCAAACAAGTATCTGCTTTCTTCTGCCACCAGAATGCTAAAAAATGCATTACATAAATCATTCACTGTAAAGCATTTGGCATCAGTAGGGACATTTGTCAACAGCGTGTGTGGGTTTAGAACATTAGCTGGCAAATCCTCAACTATATAATTAATTGCTCATAAGTCATGAACGAAGCGCCATTTAGCTTTGTCTGCTTTGATCACTGGCAAAATTGGAGTGTTACAGTTACTGTTTGTTTCTATTAATACTCCTGCTTTCACTAGAACTTCAGTCATGTTTTTATGCCTGTTTCAGCCTCAGGTCTCAAAGGATACTGAAATTGTCTGGGTAGGCGTGAAAATGGCTTCAGCTGTACTCTTATTGGGATGGCTGATTTTACCAAACCTACATCTGTATCATATTGAGACCATAACTCTTTTGGTACCTGACACTCCACATCCTTAAACAGCTCAGCATTAGTCTCTGTCTATTTGGGTGTTGTTACCATCTGCGTTTGTATTTTTTTATTTTTTATTACTACTTCTTGAGGAGTGCCCATCAGTGAAGTACCACATACAATTATGATGTAATTCTTGTCAGCAAATGAAAAATCAATGGATTTACTATTGTCTCCCACTGCCACTGTTTAGCTTTTTTCATCATTAGTCCTAAATCTTTTGCTTCCCAATTTTTTCCTAAATATAAGGACACATGCTGCTGGAAGAGGTGTTAGTGAGGCCAGCAGGGGGTGCTCACCCTGTGGTCTGTGTGGGTCCTAACGCCCCAGTATAGTGACGGGGACACTGTACTGTAACAAGCACCGTCCTTCGGATGAGACGTTAAACCGAGGTCCTGACTCTCTGTGGTCATTAAAAATCCCATGGCACTTCTTGTAAAGAGTAGGGGTGTAACCCCGGTGTCCTGGCCAAATTCCCTCCAATCACGGCCTCCTAATAATCCCCATCCATTGAATTGGCTCTTTCACTCTCTCTCCCCTCCACCTTCAGCTGGTGTGTGGTGAGCGCACTGGCGCCGTTGTACTGTGGCTGCCGTCGCATCATCCAAGTGGATGCTGCACACTGGTGGTGGATGAGGAGAGACCCCTGACATGATTGTAAAGCGCTTTGGGTGTACAGTAGTACATATGAAAGGGCTATATAAATGCCTCATTCACATGTGGAACAGAATCTGGTACATTGAACACTCTCAGTTATACTCAAAGCTGCTCCCTGTTTACCTATTGCATTTCAATTTTTGCCCTTCCTTTTGTCCTTTGTTCCTTTCTGCTATTTCTTTTCTATTTTTACATCTCTCTCAGAATCATATGTCATTGTACTGTGAAATTCTGATTTTGATAACTGCGCTTTAGGTATCTGTGCTTCAATAAACTTTCCCCATTTATTTATTGTTTGTAACACATAATTTTCTATTTTCCCTATCCAGTAGAAATTTGCTCTTGGCTCAGAAATCATAATTTGAGATCCTGTTTCTTGCATGTCTAAATACACTCCCTCTGGAGAACACTAAATTTGAAGCCTTAATTTACATAATGCATCTCTAACTAACAGATTAACAGGAGTCTGATTTCATACCAGGAATCAGCTGCATTTGTCCCGAGAATCCTACTGTTTTTGTAAATTTTACAGACAAGGGAGATATGAGGCATAATTTGAATTTACACAAGTCCTTTGTCTACTAACATCGGTATGGTTTTGCCTTCTACTTTAACCTGCATCATAGGTTCTTGATCAGCATTAGTTGTTTAAATTGGAAGCTGACTCTCCCCTATAGGATTCTCTGGGCATCCCTAATATCCTTGATTTAGACCTCCCCAAGGGTTTACTGGGCCTTGATACTTCTACAGTTCCTTTAAGTATTGGGAACTGACCTTCTGGGGGTAAATATGGTGGTGGTTCCGTTAGCACCTCTTCTTTTTTCTTTGTGTCTTTGTCTGCATCTTTCAATTCTTTTCTTGCCTGTCTTATATTTTTCAACATTTATTCCCCTTCTTTTTTGAACAGTGCCAGTACTTCTTTTCCATTTTCTCTTTTTGTTTATCTCTTTTTACTCTTTTTACTCTTGCCTTTAATTTTGTAATTTTGTAATTTTTATGTCAGTTTCCTCCCTTCCTTTGGCCATTTTGTCATCATATCTCTGGTTCTCTTTTGTCATTTATTTGAGATCTCATCTATTAGTTCTTTGCGCAATGGGTAACGTTTCCACAGGCGTGGCTGCTATGATATTTCCTATAACAAAACAAACTCTATCTTTAAGAAAAATCAGTCAATATGTCACTTTTTGGATTATGGACAATTTTATTTGTTCAAATAATGTGATCTTTACAAACTTCCATTATTTTGTAAATATATTTTTAGGATCACTGCATCCAAATAGTGCCAAACAACAATAACAGCTGTTTTATCTCAGACAAGCTATGTTTTTATTCTTTCACTACTTAGCACACAAAAAATGAAAATGATTTTATCACCATTTATTTATATCCTTAGATTTAAATGATAAACATATATTTTATTTCCTACTATAACAGTATGCCAATATATTGAAACAATTATTCTGTTTTCTTTCACCTTTAATTTTTAATACACAAAATTCATACCAATCCCTTTATTATGATATGGGGATAATAATCTCATGCATACCTAATCTCATACATTCTTGTCCCTTTATTTTTTAGGGCTCATACTCTCAAGTGTGACAATAACTGCACACCTCTGTCCAGGTACTCTCAAGTGACAGTCCAAGAGAGGCACGGCCACCGGCCACAAGATACAGAGTTTATTGTCTCACCCAGTCTCAATCACAGATATACTCACACAAACACTACACCTGTCAGTCAGTTCTACTCGCTCTTTTACTGACACAACACAGTAAAAAAGAAAAACAGGATTTTTGGCTATCCGTGCATCCATCTGTCACTTCCTCATCATGACAGACCATTTAACCATATGTGTGACCTTAACACAACAGAGCGGTAACAGTATGAATTTTCTTAATCACCTAGGAATTTTCTTATATTATTATTATTTTTTATGTGCACCTTTTAATCTCAAGGCCTACTTAACAGTAAATACAGACCATTGTATGCAATTTTCTTTCTGGAATCAAAAACCCATTTCTTGCTTGTTTTTTTTTTTTTTTTTTTTTTTTTTTTTAATTTGGAGGAGCCTATTAAGTGTCCTTCCCACCGGGCAAACTCTGGCAACCAACACAATCTATTTAAGGAAGCAAAAAACTGCTTACCTTCTCTAGGTCTCTAGGTTTGTGTTTGTGTTGCTCACCGAGTCAGCCGGTATGGTCTTCCACTCTTCTGCTCCTTTCCAGTTCCATCTGGATTTTTGATGCCAGGTTTTATTACAAGTGAACAAAACAAGTTGTGATCTGCAGACCAACTTTATTCTTGATTTTAAGTCTTGAAGAGTGGTTTTTCACAGAGGCAAAAGAAGCCACTACTACAAGATGAGCTCAGATTCCCTGATGAATGTCAGAGAAACTCATGTCTGACTGTGATCTGAATCTGAGAGGAGACGCAAGAGTCTCATTCTTCATCTGCTCCATTACATGTATTGATCCAAACTCTCGATAGCGTCTTTTTTTCTGTATCTTCTCCATTCATCTGGTATCTCACCACTCCCCTCAAATGTTTTATTGTAGTATTCTTCCAGATCTTTCTGGAATCTGCACACAAACCACTTCCAGTAGGGCAGTTCAGAGAGATCAGGAGTGATGCTCCACTTTGCAAAAACTTCTCCTGCACTTCTGTAATCTTTATATGGGACTGTATCATCTGAGGCACTGGGATAAAAATATCGATTGTTGCTTGCAACAGATGATGTGCAGATCCAAACAGATAAGTTTGTTGTACCCCTGAATTTAGCACCGCTTACTCCATCTACTCTGTGGAAAGGAGCACTGTGATCTTCATCATGGTTTTCTATAGTATTGGTGCAGATGACTTTACAGAACGGACACCGAATCCAACAGCACTGACAGAAGTGATCAATCAGAAGCTCATCTGGTCTGAACATATAGTCCAGTTTTACTGGGAAAGACTTGATGTTGAATCTACTGCTGATCTTATCCATTATAACAGTAAGTTCTTTTCTTAACAAATCTTCTAGAAGGTTGAAATCATCAACATCATCATGTTTGACTCCACTGAGGTCTTTTTCAGAGAAGATCAGCTCATCTGAGATCTGCTGTGTGAAACTCTTCAACCACAAACCAGCATCTCCTCTGTTCTCTTGAACATGTTCAGTAGATTCATGTGCTGCTTTCATGATCTTCTGCTGCAGGAGTTCAGAGTTCTCCTTCATCTTGGGTAAAACACTGACACTGAACTTATCAGTGATGTACCGACTGACTTCAGCTCTGATGGATCTCTTGAAGTGATCTCTGGGTTTATGAATGTAGTCCATGTATTTGTCAAAATCCTCCTTCTCTGCCAGTGTCTTCAGGATGTGTTTCTCCAGATTTGATCTGTTTCCATTCAGTGATTCACAGTTTGATCTCATTTCATCTGCCAGATCTCTGGCAGTCTTCTTGTAGACACTCTGCTCAATGGGCTCTTTCAGTTTCTGACTGATGATCTCACCAAGAATAACAGCTGATGTTGCTCCATGACAGTATTTCTGGAAAATACTATAGTAATCTCCTCTCTTCTTCTCAAGATGTATTACAGGATCATTGTCTTCTCTGAACAGTCTGTGTTGGTCAGTGATGATCTTGTTTGATCTCTCACAGATGTAAAGAACCAAATCCATGAAGAATTCATTCTTGAACAAATATTTCACCTGTCCGTCCTGATGTTCTGTTACTCTCTTCTTGATGTAGTCTGTGAGTTGTTGAATGTAGCTGACGTTGTAGCCAATTTTTGAAATGTTAAATGACTGAATCATTTTTTCTGTCTGCTGAACAACATCTGTGACTAATGATCTAACTTGAGCTTCACCCACTTTACAGAGAGCATGACCAAACATTTTTTTAGTTGAATTAATGGAATTTATGATAATATTTCTTGACTTCTTAAACTGTACATAATCTGAATAACTGAGCACAGTCAATATATCCCTGCTCTTCTTGTTGTGGTCTACAGGAACACTTCCATAGGCGTCATAGAGGATCACTCTCACATCTCTCATTACATCAATGTCTCTGATTGCAGGAGTGTCTCTGATGATATTGTTCACACACTTTTCCCAGAACAAATCAAACTCTTTCTTCAGTGTTTCTTCATCATTTGTTTTGTCTTTGAGTTTTAAGGCGAGTTCTTTGCTCTTTTCATAGAGAGTGTTTTCATGATTTATCCTCTGAGCATCAATCTTTTTCTTCAGGTCTCGCTGCTGAAGAACCTCATTTAATTTCCTCTTTGTTTCTCTCACAATGTTTCCCTGAAGCTCTTTGATTTTGATTTCAAATGATGTTTTCCACTGAATCAGTATATCTGCATCTTTATCTTTCTCAAATAATTCAGACATTGATTTCTTCACTTCTTCATATGTCTCCTTCAGTTCTTTTTGAAGATCGGTTTCCTTAACCTCATGAATCACTTCATTTTCTATTTTGTTGTGTAGTTTGTTCTCAGTTTCCATCATGGCACTGCGAAGACTCCAGGACCACTTGCTGTATTCTCCCTCCAGTTTCCTGTAGGCTGAGATCTCCAGAGAATTCCTGAAGCTGAAGACGAATCGTTCATTCAGTAAAGCCTCCCAGAGATCTTTAATACGCACTATTACATTTTTCAGTGTCATTCCATGTGATTTTGCTGCATGAGACATAATAGTTTCCTTCAGTTCATAAATATTCTCACAGTAGTTTGGGTTTGGTGGAGCCATGGGTGGACTGCCCTCCCACAGCTGAGCAAAATACTTCACATCATTATCAACATCAAATCTAATGACATCACTGAAACGTTCTGCATCACAGACTTCATCTTCAGCAGCGAGTTTTGTCATCTCATCCAGTTTCTCCTGCAGTCGTCTCCTTCCCTCCATGTTTTTCTCTCCAACTGTGACATCTGAAACGTTCTGATGCACAAACACACAGCTGGGATTCAGTCTGACCTTCGTCATCCTCAGGAAGGCCTGAACAACTATCTGAAGAACGTCCTGCATCTCTGAAGGATTTTCTCCAAAGATGTTTATCAATGTCAGATTTCCAAGACCAACAACAAATGTGGCCAATTCATTGTCATGACCTCTTGTTGATCTTCCAGCCAGTTCTAGAGCACGAAGCCCCTCAGTATCAACAACCAGAATATAGTCGATCTTTATTTGTTTTTTCATCTCTTTTGATACTTTGACCAGCTGCATGAAAGCTCCTCTGGTGCACCTGCCAGCACTGACGGCAAACTGGAGTCCAAACATGGCATTCAGCATGGTGGATTTCCCAGAGCTCTGAATCCCTAAAACTGACAGCACAAAGACTCTCTGGTCTTCCAGTTTCTGGATGAGTTCATCTAGAACAGCAGAGATCCAGATCAGAGGAACGTGAGCAGCATCTCCATCCATCAGCTCCAGTGGAAATCCAGAGATCATCATCTCTGCTGCAAGACTCGGGAGAGAAGAGAAGTGAACCTGCAGGTCTTTCTTGTTCTTCTTCACTGATGAACATGATTCATAGATCTGACTGATCTCCCTCATGATGTGCTCCAAACCAAAGGTTGCAGCTTGAAGTTTGTCAGATATTCTCTCAAGTTCTGTCTGTTCAGTCTTAAGCTGGTCAGATTTATCATGATCCTTTTTAAGTTTTACAACACTTGACCATTTTTCATTATACTTGTGGTGTAGAGCAGAAAGGTCAGCTGATGTATATTCATCCAAGAGGATTCCAAGGCATTTAAGGAAAAATGTCTTCTCATAACAATCACCTGAGTTCATTTCTTTAATAAAGAACTTCATAAAATCACTGATGTCAGATTCGTGCTGCTTTTTACGAATTTTATTCATTTCTGAATGTTTTCTACTGATGTCCATTTCTATCTCATATCCTTGAGGTCGATGCAGTTCTTTGTTCTTCTGACTCCACTGATGCCACAGTTTCCCCTGATGAGGCAGAAATAATTCTTTGATTTCTGTCACTTCTTTCTTCTCCAGTAAACTCATCATCTGCTGTGCTGCTGCTCTTCCTCTCCTGCAGTATTTATCATCTTCCTCATCTACTCTGATGTCTGAGTGTTTGGACACATCTTCAAGTCTGAAAGTGGAAGATGATTCTGAGAGACACTCATTTATGATTGTTCTGATTTCTTCAGAAACATCTGACTGATTTCTGTCTTTTAGACCAATTTTGAATTTCCCTTTCTTCATCTCAATTAGGGCAGATTCATCCTCAGTAAGAAGACAAATTAGTGGCTTTTGTTTTTTGTACAGTTTTTGGATTGTTGTTGCACTTTTGTTGTTCCTCTGAAGTTGTGGTAGAAGAACAACATTGACTGAGCTCATTTCAGTGAGGATCTGCAGCTGTTTCTCATGGTCTCCTGCATCACCGTGTAGATTACAGAACGAAACACACTCACTGAATTTATCCGTGTTTTTCCCAGAGGGGCAGAACCAGGCGATCTCCACCACTCCATCCATCAGGACTCTGGTTCTGCTGCTGCCTGGGCAGTTCCTGTGGAAGAATGTGTTGTGTCTCTCATTGATCAGACTGTTCATCATCTCTGACTTGGATGAAGACACATAGCCAAACCTGAAGAAAAACACCACTGGAGTTTTTGCCTTGTAGATTGGCTGGATTTGACTAATGATCTCATTGCTGGTGTTTCTGATCCTCCAGCTCTTGTTGATTTGTCTGAATGTCCAGAGAGGAAACTCAATCTGATGTGTGAATGGATCAGGAACAAGCAGAGGCAGAGCGTACTGACACTGGGACAGTTTAGTGACTATCAGCTGCTTCAGGAAACCATCAGAACAATGAAACACGGACATCTGAACATCCAATGGGTGGATTCGCTCAGATTGACTTGTTCTTGTGTTGGACAAAACGATTGATTTGAATATATCACCCTCATCTTCAAAAAAGTCAATGCCTCTTTGTTGTGTGTGATCATGTTCATTGGGATCCCTAACATGAATGTATCTTGCTCTGTAGTTCATCATCAGTAGTTTCTGTATGAAAATCTGAACCAGCTCTTCTTCAGCACAAGATTCATGAGTCTGTAATGAATATTCAGTTATCTGAAGAACATCTGCAGCTCTCAGTTTATTGAAGTGCCTGCTTTCAAGTTGAAGTCTGCGAAATAGATTCATTTTTTTAGTCTTTTGTTGTTGGTATTGATCTGGTCTGAGTTCTGTTCTGAAGTCCTTGTTTTTTCCCTGTTGATTAAAAAAAAACAAAAAAACATTACATTTACTTTTATTATCTACTTTGGTTGTGTCAAGAGAAATGGAGTGGTCTTCTCCAAACAATTTGATAAAGATTTAAATTATAAGAAAAGATGTAACAAAAAGTAGAAAATTGTTGATCTTGGAAAATCTCTAGGGGCCATAAAGTTTACATAAGGTGACATTAAAACACAAAAAAGCATGCTGTGCACTCAAGTGTAGTGTATACCATATCCTGTAAAGATGACGTATGCTGCACATATGTTGAATCAATACTGAATTTACTTAAAGGGGGACTCAGTGATATTTCAAATACACTGTTTGGAAGTTAGTTGGGCCAAGTCCAACAACAAACGTCTAACCAATCAGCATCAGGGGACATACGACCATCGAGGAAAGAGAACGAGCAAGAGTGAGATTTGAAAAAAAGGGAAAAAAAAAAAAAAAACCCTGCAGAATGAGAAATGGGACACAATAACCAAAAAAAAAAAAAAAAAACAGCTCAAAAGAATATCACTGAAATTAAGGTTTATGCCTGGGCAAGTGCTTTAGGACCGGGTTATATTAGAAAATATTTCCAGTGCTAAGAGAGAACGCCTGAAAACTGTGAGTACACTGGGTTTTGATTTGATTTTCTGAAGCTGCTGTGCTGTTTGCGACTAACAATGAACACTTTGTGTTTAGTCTTGTGTACTGTATTTTAATTTTTTTTTGCTTCCTTGTCATTTGTTCATCAACTGCGTTTTATTTTTCATTAAGCATTTTGTTGCGCATCAGCTGTGATAAACAGACATCCACTTGCATTGCATGTGTAACAGAGGCCAGATGGTCAGAGTTCTGCAGTTAAATAACTGCACACTGACGACTGGTAGAGAATGAGGTGTTTAGTGTCATTTATAGTGCATTTGCCCTACATGCCAGCATCGATCGGGCAATGGTTCGAGTCCAACTTGGGGCATGGTGGTTAGTATTGGAGTTTGAGTTTTGGAGGTGCAATGAAGAGAGGGGTGTGTTTGTTTTGTTTGATTTCAAATATCAACAATGTCCAACAACGTAGTTCAAATACCACTTAATGCACTTTTAAGCTGGAGAATTACACCATTTTCTTTAAGAGCTGCTGTGCAGCTAAAATTATATACCTGTTATCAATATAAAGCCGCTTTGACACAATCTGCATTATAAAAAAGCGCTATATAAATATATGTAAATACAGGAATATATGTAATAACAGGAAATGTATTGACGCAAGTAAAAAAGGTAAGTACCATAGCGATAGACGCAAACAGGTTATGATGGAGTATTTTATCCATCCAATAGAAAACAATTGTAGAATTTGTTTGCTTACTATAAAATCTAGAAGTGTTGTGAGGCCTCTTGGCCTATGTAACTATAAGGGTCAAGCAAGTTTACTTGGCCACTGAGCATATTTTGTTGGTAATTTTCCACCAGACAACAGGTGGCTGTGAAGTGAACAAGACCATCAGTAAAGGGTGTCACGTGAAGGCCTCTTGCCTCTGGGGAGTGTTGACTGTTTTGATACAATGTTTCATTTGGCCAATGGGAAAAGGGTTGACCATCAATTGGCAGAAGGCCATGAGAAATGAAGTCAAAAGATGTACAGTAGCTGGAAGTTGGTCACCCTTACTAAGAAAATTCTCTTACATAAGAAACACCTGCAATGACTATGGCAGAAAGGTCAGGGAGTACATGGGAAGGAGGTGTGGGAGAAGAGCCCCCGTAGATGATATCATGGAAAATAACTGTTAGGGTGAATGTTACCAGCCAATGATTTTACTTTGGTGTATTTTAAGAGATAAGAAAAAGCCAATGATATTAATTTGGTGTGTTTTTAAGAGATAAGTTAAACACTTCTGAGACCTGAAACTTCGACTCTGCGAGTTTTTCTTCGAGACCAGATCTGAAGGGACAAAGAAACATTGAATCTGCCACGACAGTAATATGTTAGTTAGCCTGCACCCCTGCTTTTGGGAAATCCCAAGAAATGACTTACCCAAACTAAAACAGATACAGTTCATGAACCCTTTGCACTAAAAGCATAAGTAAGGTCTCATTTGAAAAGCGGACACAGTTTATGGTAAAGTCATAATTAATGTGATTTTATTTAGAAAAGTCTCTAAAATGTTAACTGATGTTTATTGTCATCTATTCAAGTGTATTGTCTATATTGTTTTGTGGTGATAACTGCCCCATTCAGTTTCAGTCTCCCCTAAACACATTCACACCTCTCCGGCCTGCTTATGGCTCTATTTATTCTTTTATTTTGTCTATAATATAATTAGACTGACAATGTCCTTTTCAACATTTAATCCCTCATTTCTTTCACAAAACTTCTCACTTCACCTTCTTTGAAACTGTATCTAATGCCCTTCTTTGAAAAAAAAGAAAAAAAAAAATATTTGCATTAGCTCAAAACAGGTGCATCTCTGGGCTCGTTAGCATGTTAGCTTAGCACACCAACAAAACACGAAAATGTATAAGATTAAAACCACGTTTTTGCTACAAATGTACAAGTCGAGTGTTTTAAATAAGGTTTTCTGCTGTGTCAATTGTGTCTTTATTGAACTGCACCACCCTGTGGCTTCCACATGAGCTACATCATAATGAAGATGAATTATTTACATATCCTGACATCCCCCTTTTTTCTTTTCTTTTTTTATAACATAACATCTTTCTTGTTTATGAACATGTTTATACATTTCCTTTACAAAAAAAAAAAAACAAAAAACAAAAAAAAACTCAACTGTCATCACAAAGTTCATAGCTACTCCTCAATAAGCCTTCTTGGCTTGGTGACAATACATCCACTTGCTGTTTTGGTTGGGAGACTTGAAAGCTCTGTAGGATTAGCATTTCTTTGTGGTGTTTTTTTTTTGTTTTTTTGTTTTTTTTTGTGGTGTTTTCTTTGTTAGCTTTTTTTTTTTTTTTTTGAATGTCCACTTCACATGGTTCATCGACATTGTCACACAAATTCTGCTGTGTCACATTTTGATTGTCCCTGTCCTTGGCCATGATATTTTTCACCTGTGACTGCATCAGAAACTTTCTGTTCCATCTTTACATCTGTCCATCAGGTGTCTGTACAACGGTTTCCATATGCCATCTTGCCATATTCTGACACTGTCGCCAAGTTTCTGAAGCACCCTTGTTCCTTGATCAAAGTATTCTTTCTGTTTTTGTTGTCTTTTTTCTAACAACTGCCACACTGTGAGAGACCATACAGGGTTTCAACATTTGTGACACTGTTGGAAGTCTTGTTCTCACGCGTCGACCCATCAACAGTTGGGCTGGTGACGCTCCAATGTCTTCCAATGGTGTACTCCTAAGGTTCAGCAAAGACAAATACGGATCCTTTCCATCTGCTTTAGCTTTTTTTAGCATGAGTTTATACTCCTCTTTCAGCCATTCGATTCGATTGAGCATGGTGGGGGCTTGATGTTTTGTGAGAAAACTCCCACTCTTTTGCAAAAGCTTGGAATTCACGCGAGCTGAATTGAGGTCCGTTATCTGAAATCTCAGGAATTCCATGTTTAGCTAATTGTGACTTAAGATGGGTGATGACTGTTGCACTTCTTGTGTCTGACTTTAGCCATTCTACCTCGATGAACTTGGAGTAGTAATCCACTAAGAGTAGATACTCCTGCTGGCCAAAGGTGAATAGGTCAACATCTATCTTTTGCCAGGGTCTTTCTGGAACACTGTGTGGAAGTAACGGCTCTCTGGTTTGTCGTTTCTGATGAGTCCTACACGTTTCACAGGTGTTCACCATTTCTGTGATACTTTGCGACATTCCAGGCCAAAAGAGTACTTCTCTCGCTCTACGTATGCAGCTTCCAATGCCGAAGTGACTTTCGTGAATTCGCTTAAGCATTTCAGCTCTCATTGCTGCTGGAACAATGAGTCGTTCTCCTTTGAATAAAACACTATCCACTACTGAAATTTCCTCTCTGTAATTCCAATACATTTGTATTTCTTTTGCAACTTGACTCTTTGCATTTAGATCGTTAAAATAGGGCCCAAAGTGTAAAGCGCACGGCGCAGGTGCACTCAGGGCGTGTCCAAATCCACTTTTGCTAGTTTAACGACGGAAAAACGGTCCGTGCGCCGGGACGCATTTTTGAAATGGGTTGTCCCTATTCTCTTAATGAGTAATGGGCGTAACGTTCAATAAACCAATCAGAGTGTCATCTCCCATTCCCTTTAAGAGCGAGATGCACTCACACCATGGCGTATCATATTTACATGTCGGAATTTGTTGGCGGAAAAGCTGAATGCTTTTCAAGTGAAGAAACCGATCTCCTCGTGCGCGAAGTTAAAGCGTTCATCATTATAAGTAGTAATAGGCTGAATTGAAAATAGGTAGCCTAATTCTAATACACGCAATGACTATTCATCATTACAGTTTTATATTTATGTAGCCTGCACAATAATATTCTTTTACACTGTAATCCTTTTGTTTTTAATATTTGGCATGTTTGTGTGATGCGCATCCCTGTGTGTAATAAGCAAAGTCAATGCGCACTGTGGACGCGCCCAGAGGCGCAATTTCTACCAACGCGCTCTAACAAAAAAATATTGCGCCATTGACTTTAGACTTTAGACCAGGTTTGAGTTGGTCTATGGCGCAGTCTATTTTCAGCTCCTTAAAATAGCAATGCGCCTGAACACACCTCTTTTTTAGACCAGCACGCCCATGGGCGCACTAACTGGCGCAAATGCATTTACTAATTTAAGGATGTGGCACTGAACGGGAAAAAAACGCGAACGGCGCCGGACGCAAACTAGCAAACACACTTGCGCTGCACCTTGCGTCGCATTGCGCCGGGTGTATTATAGGGCCCTTTGTCTTTGGCCATCCTTTCAGGACTGTCTCTGTGAGTTTAATCAGCGTCTTATCATTCTCTGTTCTTTTTTTAATTGTTCTAATTTCTCACTTGACACAAGCAAATTGGAGATCACCATATGCACCTAAGCTTCTACGTCTTTATCAAGTGAGCCGATCACTGGTAAGTAAGCTCTGGACAAAGCATCTGCAATATGCATCTCCGTTCCTGACCTGTACTGTACGTTCACTTGATATTTCTGCAGTCTTATTAACAGTCTCTGTATTCTAGCTGGAACACTGTTCAGTGGCTTTTTCATTATCACTTCAAGTGGCTTGTGATCTGACTTCATATTAATTTCGCTTCCATGCACATACTGATGGAAACATTCTACCCTGAACACAATCGCTAACATTTCCTTTTCTATTTGCGCATAACGCTGTTCTGTTTCAGTCAAGGCACGTGATGCATATGCAATCTGTTTGTCCTCTTGCAGTAAGACAGCACCAAGTTTTTGGAAGAATACACCGATAGTGTCACAGGAAGGTTTACATCATAGTATCTAAGCAAAGGAGCTTCAGTGAGCATTGTTTTCGATTGGTCGAATGCATGCTGATGCTCATCTCTCCACTGCCATGCCACATCATCTCTAGTTAGTCCATGTAATGGCTCAGTGTGTTGTGACATGTTTGGAATGAACTTTGCTAGGAACATGACCATTCCCAGAAATCGCTCCACATCTTTTTTGCATTCAGGTGTTGGCATTTTCTTTACAGCCTCAATCTTGCTCTGGGGTGAGTTTCCCGAAAGCATCGTTAGTGAACCATGGTCGTTAGTCCCATTGAACTCTATTGGTAACGACGGAACTTGCGACCATAGTTCGCTTTGGGAAACGCACCCCAGATCAGGTTTCAGTCCTTCTTTTGAAAAAACATGACCCAGGTATTTGATTTCCTCAAGGCACACTTTGCATTTTTCTTTATTCAACTTGAATTTTTTGATTCTTGCTCTCTCTAGCACTTGTCTCAATCTTTCATCATGCTGTTCTTTTGTCTCTTCCAAGATCAAAAGGTCATCAATGTACATCTCAATGCCTTCAATTCCTTCAAACAGTTGTCACACTGTCCTGTGGAACACTTCTGGTGCCGAGTTAATTCCAAAAAGAAGATGGAGGAATCTGTAACGGCCAAAAGGAGTGTTGAACGTACAGAGGCGAGAACTGACTTCATCTAATTTGAGTTGCCAAAACCTGAACTTGGCTTTCGACAGTCTGCAGGTTATTTCCTCAACAGTTGGTAGCTGGTAGTGTTCCCTCAGTACTGCTGTATTTAGATCACATGGATCTAAGCAGATTCTTAATTTTCCATTAGACTGCTCTACAATCACGATTGGGTTTACCCACTACGTAGGCTCTTCGATTTTTGCAGTCACTTTCATTTTTTTCCATCCTGTACTGTTCTGTTCTTAATTTTTCTCTTAATGTGACAGGAATCTTTCTAGGTGGGTGTACTTTTGGTGTCACACTGGTGTGTTCCCCTTCCAGACAGCCTATGCCCTCAAACACATCAGCATACTCTTTGAAAATATCTATTTCTTCACTTGTATTCAGTGCCATCACTCTCCTGATGAGCCCCATTTGTTCACATGCTTTAATTCCTAGTATTGGTTTGGCATCTGATTTTACAACAATGAATTCCAGGAAATAACGTTTCTTCTTGTATTTCATGGTCCAGTTGCACTTTCCTTTCTTAGGTATTTTGTCTCCAGTGTATGTTGACAGCTTTAAATTTGTTGATTTAAAGGGGTACTTCACCCCTGGAAAGATGAATGTGTATTTAAAATTGGTCATTTATGTAGTAGAAATGTGAAATATTTTTGAATTTGGAGCTTTCTAGACTGAGAAAAGGCAGAAAATGTATTTTTGACTAATGTGGATGAAAGACAACAACTCCCAGAATGCACTTGTTTCGCTGCCCTTGCGAGGCCACGCCCAAACCACGCCTATCGGTCGCAATCGTGAGTTAGTTCATACATTTACAGCGAAATGGTGCTAAATTGACACACGGCCTAAAGGGGCGGTCACACTGCACTTTTCGTTCCATTGACTTCCATTCAAACGCATGCGAATGCGTCAGACCGGAAACGCAAGCTCGTGCGAAAAATTTCGCATTTCGCTGCGTTCCAAAGTTCCAGCGAATTCGCATCACGTGAAGACGTGCGACCAGTAGAAGATCGATTCGTCACGGCATGACCTCTTGGCTGAATTAAAAGAATTATATTTTTTGCAGTAAAGTTGAGTAGGTTCTATAATTTTATATTTTGAATGTATTGCTTTAAGTTATATGTTGAATTCATGTTTATAAAAAAGACGCTGTAGACCGTGACGTCATATCACGACCGTTACAGCATCCGAATAAATTTCGCACGTTCAAAGGCTAGTGTGACCGCAGCTTAAGGCTGAAACAAATTCCTGCAAAATCATTTACAAGTAAACAGTGCCGTGGATATTCCGTATCATAGCAACAAAGCGTCTCAACAGAAAAAAAAACGCTGCGCTGCAGAAGCGCTCTCACGGCTCACAGCGCGCTCACAGATGGACGTTTTAAGCAGAGCGCCTAGCGTTTTCAGCTGGCTAAAAATGCTCTGGTGGACACACGGCCTAAGCGTATTCGCCTAGAGGTAAGACTCGCTGATACTAGACTCTTATTTCTGATAACACAGTAGCCTATATGTAGTGTTGTAGGTAGCAGTGAAACTGCAAACTTAGCAAAGTAACGTTAGATAGACAATTACATATAAGTTGCATATAAGTTGACTGTTATCAAAGTAAAAAGTCAAAGTTCTGTAAAACTGAGTTAGTATATTTATCTATTTATGCTAACGTTACCACAAAAGCCTGTTGCTGTATTGATTGAGATGACTGCAGAGACCGATAAATTTACTCCCTCAAGTTGTCCCAAACCTGTATGATTTCCTTTCTTCTGCTAAACACAAAAGAAGATATTTTAAAGAAGGTTGGTAATTAAAGGTCCCGTTCTTCGTGATCCCATGTTTCAAACTTTAGTTAGTGTGTAATGTTGTTGTTAGAGTATAAATAAAATCTGTAAAATTTTAAAGCTCAAAGTTCAATGCCAAGCGAGATATTTTATTTAACAGAAGTCTCCTACATCGAACGGCCAGTTTGGACTACATCCCTCTACTTCCTTCTTTAATGACGTCACTAAAACAGTTTTTTGACTAACCTCCGCCCACAGGAATACACAAAAAAGGGGGCGTGGTCTAGTTGCGCTCCCATGGAGAAGAGCAAGAGTTGCGTTTGTAGAGTGTGTTTGTCGCCATGACGTCGAAACGCTGTTATTTTCATCCCGCAGTCCAATCACCTTTGTTTGGCCTTCCCAGGGACGCTGTACTTAGAGATCAATGCTGTCGAATCACAACACAGGAACCGCTGGCACAATCAGAACTCGTTACGTATTTCTGAAGGAGGGACTTCATAGAACAAGGAAGTCATCAGCCCGTTTTTATGACAGTGGAAACAGCGGTATACAGATAAGTAAATTATGTGAAAAATACTGTGTTTTTTTACACGCGAAACATGAACACATGTTATATCGCACACTATAAACACAATCAAAGCTTCAAAAAACCACGAAAAACGGGACCTTTAAACAGTTCCTGGTCCCCATTGACTTCCATAGTTATTTTTTTTCCTACTATGGAAGTCAATGGGGTCCATCAGTCGTTTGGTTACCGACTTTCTTCAAAATATCTTCTTTTGTGTTCAGCAGAAGAAAGAAAGTCATACAGGTTTGGAACAACTTGAGGGAGAGTAAATGATGACAGAATTTTCATTTTTGTGTGAACTATCCCTTTAAACTGTAATTACTAATTACAGTTTAAAGTTTAAATGTGTACAATAACAATGTACCCATTTTGCTTATTTCCTCTTGTAGCAGAGGCAGAAATAGAAGATGAGGCTAATATTCATATAAGTGATGAGAGGGAAAGTGAAGAATGTGATGAAGGTAGTCAGGAGCAGGAGGACAGAGCTGAAGAGGAAAGAGAAGAGAATGAGAGACTTAAGGATACTGGTGAGGGATTGTCAGAGGACCCAGGATTATGGCCAACAACTCTTACTGATAAGCACAGGAAAACTATTGTTCAAATGCTAGCCAGTGAAGGTGGAGCAAAACCTGGTATTGGAAATATCACACCTAAAGATATGGAGGGCAAACCATTCCCAACTTACCTTCAGTATGCAAAGTCCGCTAATGGGCGTGAGAAAATCAGAAGAGATTGGCTTATATATAGTGAAAGTGCAAAAGCTCTATACTGCATCCCATGTCTGCTCTTCTCTCATGAGCAGAAAACACCATCAAAAAGTGCACTAAATAGCAAAGATGGGCTTAAAACAGCAAACATCAGATGGAAAAAAAATTATGAAAAGTTTCCAAAACATGAGACACATGCCCCCCATAAGCAGTGCTATTTGAAATGGAAAAGTCTTCAGCACTCCATATTGGCAGCAGGAGGTGTGGATAGTCACGTTGAACGACAAATACTGACAGAAATTGAGAACACATTATTATTGGAGAGGATTTTGGATGTGACCATTCATTTGGCTTCAAGAAATCTTGCATTCAGAGGCAAAACCCTGGAACTAGACAATGTCCATAATGGAAATTTTCTCGGCACTCTTGAGTTGTTAGCACATTATGACCCTATGACTCTACACATGACATATCTCACACAGAGCAAAATGTGCTACTACTAAGATATGTGCATCAAGACAAAAACAGTGGTGTTTGGGAGATAACAGAACGATTCCTCCAGTTCAAAGACTTTTTATTAAAGTCAGGCAAGGAAATTTCACAAATGATCCTAGACGTGTTGAAAGACAGCGCGTACCATTGGAAGACTGTCGAGGGCAGGGGTATGACAATGGTGTGAATATGTCAGGCAAAGTGAAAGGTGTTCAGGCTCAGATTTTACAACAAAACCCAGTTGCAACATACAGTCCTTGTGCATCCCACACTCTCAATCTGGTGGGAGTACATGCTGCGCAGTCTTGTCCTCAGGTTTTGACTTTTTTTGGATGTATTAATTGTCTGTACACATTTTTCAGCGCCAGTCCAGAACGATGGGCAATTTTGAAAGACAAAACTGGTTGCTCTCTTCATCGTCTGTCAGAGACTCGTTGGAGTGCTCGTATTGCGGCTGTTCGAGTTGTGGCGACTCATTTGCCTTCAATTATTGAAGCATTAGACAGCATAATTGCCAACTGCAATCTGACCAATGAGGCAAAATATGAGGCAAATGGTCTTAAAGATTATTTTTCAAAGTTTGATGCAGTTCTTCTCCTCACTGTGTGGGTAAAGATTCTGCAGTGCATTGAGAATCGAAATATTATTCTTCAAGCAGGAAATATTTCACTGGATGTGGAGGCTGCAAACATCGCAAGTTTAAAAGAGGAAATGCAAGCACTTCGCAATGAATGGGACAGCCTGCTTGGTGAGGCCACACTGGTTGCTCAGGCAATGGAGATCCCAACTCAGTTCAAAGGTGAAGATAAAAGAAAGAAGAGAAGAAAAAGTATGTATGATGAGACAGAAGGGGATACATCTGAAGAAAATGCAGAACAAGCATTCAAACATAACATATTTTATGTGGCACTGGATTCTATTATAAGTGACTTATCCACAAGGTTTCAGACCACAGCATCTGTATGTGACACATTTGCAGCTTTTCTCAAGATTACTGACATGACAGAAGATCAGATGAAGATTTCGTGTCAGACTCTAATAAAAAAAAAATACAACAAAGACCTTACAGCAGAATTTGAAAATGATGTAAGAATTGAAAATATCCAAAGATATTTTAAAATGAACGAAGACATTTGCTTTACTGTTTCACACCCCTCTCTCTTGCCAAGGGCCATTTGGGAGGCACAAAGGTGATAGTGATCAAGGCCTGTAGGCCAAGATGTGTGTACATCGGGGGTCTACAAATGGTCACACCTTTAGTACAGTGGGGGAAGTTTTAATCTTCTGATTGGTCAGTTTGAATGTCTCACATTTGAGTTTCAGTCACATGGTCAGGGAAGGGATAAAAGAGGATTTTAACTGTTGCTCTGGTCTCTTTTTCTATGCTCTTCTTCCTTGGATCTCGGGCACTCTCTTGCCCTCTCTCTCTCTCTCTCTCTCTCTCTCTCTCTCTCTCTCTCTCTCTCTGTGCGCATGCGCGAGTGTGGTTGGAGCGAGTGGATGTGAGAACGAGTGTGCAGGTGTGTTTTCAAACTTTTCTATCCCTTTTCTTTACTAAAGTTAGATAATATAGTCTAGTTTGAGAAAAGTTTTTGTTGTCTTTTTGTTCGGCGCGCCGGTTTTCCGTTTGATCGGAAACATGGCGGTTGCCGGTTCGGAGGTTTTTGAGTCACTCACGCGGCGTCATGGAGTAAAAGTGGCGTCTGCTGTGAGTATAGAGGAGTGCTGTCTAGCGGCAGGTGAAGTAGTGGGTTTTGATTCATTGTTATCGGCTTCTAGAATGAACAATGCTATAGTAATGTTTTTGAGCACTGTGGAAAAGGCAAATGAGTTAGTGGAACGTGGTTTAGTGATAAATGATGCGTTTACTGCTGTGTTGCCGCTTTCAATGCCGTCTAAGAGAGTGACTTTGTCAAATGTGCCACCTTTTGTGAAGGATGAGTTTTTAGTAAATATGCTGTCTCGCTATGGAAAATTGGTTTCTCCAATAAAAAAAATTGCACTTGGAAATGTTTCTCCACTTTTGAAACATATCGTTTCCTTCAGGAGATATGTATATATGGTACTAAGGGATAACGCTGAGCTCGACGTTTCATTTAATTTTCGGATGGATGATTTTGATTATTTGATCTATGCAACCACTGATAAAATGAGATGTTTTGGATGTGGTAAAGCAGGGCATTTGGTGCGTACATGCCCAGATAAAAATGAAAATGATGAAGTGGTTAGACCACATACATCTGCAGAAACAGTGGTGGAAGCAGAGGTTCCTACGGTCAGTTTGAATACTTCAAAGGTGGCTGAAGGCGAGCAAGTTGTGGTTGTGGATGCTGATAGGAGTGTATCTGAGACTGTAGAATCTAGACCTTCTGGGTCTGAAGAAACAATGGAAGACATGGTCGTACTGCTGCAAGGTGGAATGCAGAATAGTAGGCCTACTTCTGAATGTGAAATGAAATCTTCTGAAATGGTTCCTGATGTAAATGTCACAGAAGCAGTGGATTCACAGTCTTTTAAAGTACCTTTAAAAAGAAAGATGAAAAGTGATGGTAGTTTGAAGATGGTGAAAAAAGTAGGTACGAATGAGTTGTCCAATGGAGAGGAAGATGAAAGTGATGAAGATTCATCTGATTCCAGTAGTGCTTTTTCTCAGTCCGAATTTCATATTCGAGGTTATGATGCACAAAACATCAAACAATTTCTGAGAATTACAAAAAATAAGAGGAATGTTAATGTTGAAAATTACTTCCCGAATACTCAGTTATTTGTGGAAAGATCGCGGAGTTTAATGAGTGAGGGGTGTTTTACTGATAGAGAAGTGTACCGATTGAAGAAAATTGTGAGAAGAGTTAGTGTGGAAACAAGTAACAATGATGGTGTCTAAGATGTTAAAACCCATGGTCCCTGCTGCAGTGCTTATGTGGAGCTTATGTTTATGGTTTATTTTATTAAACATGAGCAGCATTAACATTGCATCCCTGAATGTGAATGGTGCAAGGGATTGTAAAAAAAGAGCAGAGATTTATGAGTTACTTAAACAAAAACATTTTGACGTTGTGTTACTTCAAGAGACGCATAGTGACGTTCAAAACGCAGCTAATTGGGCAATGGAATGGGATGGGCTCTCTTTTTTGAGTCATAATAACTCATTGAGTGCTGGGGTTGCTGTTTTGTTCTCAAAAAAATTTACCCCTGTTTCTTACGAAGTGGATGAGATAATAAAAGGAAGAATTTTAAAAATTAGAGTGGTTGTTGAAAATCAAGTTTTTGTGTTTATATGTGTATATGCTCCTACTGCAACTGCAGACAGAATTGTTTTTTTGGATTCTTTATGTGTGGCTTTACAAAAGTGTATTAATGATGAAATCTTAATTATTGGTGGTGATTTTAACTGTACAGAACAAAATATTGATAGAAATCATCTTGAACCCCACATGTTGTCACGGAAAAGGCTCATACAACTTATTAAAACTCATGAGCTTGATATATGATATATGATATATGGAGTATATATGGACTCATGATATATGGAGGATTTTTAATGGAAATTGTAGACAATATACATGGACCCATATTCGTGATAAGACTGTGTCTATGGCAAGATTAGATAGATTATATTGTTTTAGTCATCAGAGTAATATTTTTAGAAGCTGTTGTATTACTCCAGTCTCTTTTTCTGACCATTGTATGGTTCAATGTTCATTGTTTTTAAGTTCTGTAAAATCAAAAAGTGCATACTGGCACTTTAATAATGCTCTTTTGAGTGATAAAGAATTTAAAGACATTTTTGTTTTTTTTTGGAAAGACTTTAGAGAATCAAAGTCACAGTTTACTTCTTTACAACAGTGGTGGGACTATGGAAAATCCCAAATTAAGCAGTTAAGCCAACAGTATACAAAAAATGTCACTGCAAATATAGATAGGTCGATGAAAATTTTAGAGATGGAAATTGTAAAATTGGAAGAACAGCTAGAATCTACTGGAGATTGGACTTTTATTAAGTGTATCTCTGAGAAAAAATCTAAATTGAATGATTTGCTGGAGATGAAAGCAAAAGGTGCCTTGGTTAGGTCACGTTTTCAAAATGTTGACCAAATGGATGTACCATCTAAATTCTTTTTTGGCCTGGAGAAGAAAAATGGTCAAAAAAGATTTTTTCATTCATTGCGATCTGAGTCTGGGAAGATGTTAACTGATGTTAACGAAATTCGTAAAAGAATTGCCAATTTTTATAAAGAGTTGTATAAATGTGAGCTCAAAATAGAGCAAAACACAAGTTTTTCGTTTTTAGAAAATTTACCTCAGGTTTCCTCAGAGTCTCATGGGGATCTTGGTGGTGAGATGCATCTTGAAGAATTGACAAGAGCACTTCAGAATATGGAGAATGGAAAGGCCCCAGGCATAGATGGTCTTCCAGTAGAATTTTTTAAGGTTTTCTGGACTGTACTGGGGGAAGATTTACTTGAGGTTTTAAATGATAGTTTTAGAAATGGCCATTTACCTTTAAGCTGCCGTAGAGCTGTTCTTACCCTTTTACCAAAAAAAGGAGATCTCACAGAAATCAAATGTTGGAGACCAGTGTCAGTGTTGTGTAGCGACTATAAGATACTTTCTAAAGCCCTTGCTAACAGACTTGAGAAGGTTTTAGAACAGGTGATTCATTCAGATCAAACATATTGTATCCCTGAGAGGTCTATTTTTGATAATATATCTTTTATTCGTGATATTTTTGACCTTTCTAAAATGAAAGAGTTTGATGTTGGCCTAATCTCTTTAGATCAGGAGAAGGCCTTTGATAGGGTTGAACATCAATATCTGTTAAAAACTCTAGAAGCCTTTGGTTTTAAAAAAAACTTTGTGGAAAAAATTAAGATTTTATATAATGATATTGAAAGTATTATTAAGGTTAACGGTGGCTTATGTGCTCCTTTTAAAGTGGAAAGAGGTGTAAGACAAGGTTGTCCTTTGTCTGGTATGTTGTACTCTATTGCAATAGAACCTCTTTTATGCAAGGTTAGAGAAAACATCAAAGGTTTATGTTTACCTTTTTCTGGTAAAACTGTTTCTCTGTCAGCTTATGCTGACGATGTAGTAGTCTTAATTAGTGATCAAAAGGACATTGATACACTGGTAAATATGATAAATGATTTTAAGGAAATATCTTCATCCAAGATAAATTGGACCAAAAGTGAAGCAATTTTGGTCGGCCATTGGTTAAGGGGTATACCAAAGCTCCCAAATGGCTTAACCTGGTCTAAGAGAGGTTTTAAATATCTGGGTGTTTTTTTAGGTGATGACTCTGTTGTAAACAAAAACTGGGATGATGTTCTGGAAAAAATAAAAGGAAGGCTAAATAAGTGGAAGTGGTTGGTTCCAAAAATGTCGTACAGGGGACGTACTTTAATTATTAACAATCTTGTGGCTTCCTCTTTGTGGCATCGTTTAGCGTGTGTGGATCCTCCTTTGTATTTACTTTCTGCTATTCAGAAAGTTTTAGTAGATTTCTTTTGGGAGAAGTTACATTGGGTATCCCAAAGTGTGTTATTTTTATCTAAGGATGAAGGAGGACAGGGCCTTATAAATGTGCAAAGCAGAGTTGCAGCTTTTCGTATGCGTTTTATTCACAGACTTTTATATGGATTACCTAATTCAAATTGGAAAGTTGTTGCTTGTGAGATCTTGAAGAGCTTGGGAGGCTTAGGTCTTGATAAGTCTCTTTTTTTAATGGATCCCCTGAAAATTGATACATCAGATGCACCAATTTTTTATCAGAACATTTTTAAAGTCTGGAATCTGTTTGATGTTACAAATGGACAAGATTCAAGATCACTTTTTTGGTTACTTCAAGAACCACTGATCCATGGAACCCGTTTTGAAAAAGTGGTGGACAGTTCTCATTTTCCTGCAAATACTGGACTTTTAATTAAAGCAGGTTGTACGACTTTGGGACATCTGGTAAATATTGCAGGACCGGATTTTGAGAATATTGAGGGGACAGCAACAAAGTTGGGGTTTAAGTCTTTGAGGTTGGTTCGTCAACTTTTAATGAAATGGAAGTCAGCTCTTAAAGAAGAAGAGTTGAGAAGCATTGTAGACTTTTGTCAAGGTCTATTAAAACCAAATGAAGAAGACCTTTTCCATTTGTTAATTTTGTCACCTAAAATGGTTGAGTGTGAAGGTCTTTTTTTGGAAAAGAAAGATATATGTTTTTGTGCTGACTCTTTAAATGTAAAAGATGTGTATAAAAATTGTGTGAAAGTTTTCAATAGAAAAGTTTTACATGATAGGAGTGATACACCATGGCGTACTGTCCTTGGTTTAAGTAGGGCTGATAGACCACAATGGAGAGCACTATATAAGCCACCGTTACCAAAGAGAGCGGGTGACATACAGTGGAGAATCTTACATGGGGTTATAGCTGTTAATGCTTTTGTTAATGTTTTGAACCCTGAGACTAGACCTGATTGTCCTTTTTGCTCTCAAAGAGAAACAATTTTTCATGCTTTTATGTATTGTGAAAGATTGAAACCATTATTTATTGTTCTGGAGTCTTTTTTTAAGTCTTTTAATGAAGTGTTTTCTATGCAAATGTTTATTTGTGGTTTTAAATATGTAAGGAGAAAGGCTTCTGAGTGTCAATTGTTTAATTTTGTTTTGGGACAATCAAAAATGGCAATTTATGTGAGCAGGAAGAATAAGATTGAAAATATTTCTGGACAAGATGTACTAATGGTTTTTTCCAATGTAATTAAATCTAGGGTAATTACAGATTTTAATTTTTTCAAGGCAATGAATGATTTGCCATCATTTGAAATGAAATGGTGTTGTAGGGAAGTATTGTGTTCTGTTTGTGAAGGGACATTAAGTTTTGGTATGTTTTTGCTGTAAAGGAGAATTTAACAATATTGTTTATAAATGATAGTATAAAGAGTTTTTTGTATGTGTAAATGTGTATGGTTTTTTGTAGAATGGTGTAATGTAATTACTTCACTGTAATAAAAAAGTATTTTTAAATTCAATTCTCTCTCTCTCTCTATTTCTCTTTCTCTCTCTCAGGTAACTTTTTTTTTCATACATGCTGTGTACGTTCAATGGTATATGATTTTATCATCTCATACATCTATTTTGTAATTATTTTAAGTGTAACCATAATCAGATATTGTCATTAAACCCTTTCTATTACAAATGATGTGCTAACTAGTTTTGATTTAGTATTAATATTAATGTGCTCCCTATTGCAATACAGTTTTGTCACACTATAGCAACGCTCTCCCACATATTTTGCTATTATAACTGCACTTATTTCCGTCGTTGGTATAAGTTGCAGTGGGTGGTAATAGACAAGAAATGTACAGTTTTCTAACATCTTACTGATAAAGTTTCTTCAGTCACTCGGCAAACCTTACAGTCTGAACCACTGTAGGAGTTCCACCCTTACAGATGGTGCCGAAACCCGGGATCCCTTGCAGTGAGTTTTCTGAAATCTACTTTGATCGGTCGTCAGAATGAGGACATTTGTTCACAGTTGAATTTGTGAATGGATTAAAGCTGACCATCTCACCAAGGAATGGGTAAGTCTGTTTTAATTGTTTAATGGTATGATATTCAGATCTCCTCAGGGATGGAAGGGAACATTTCTGAAAAGAGTGACGTATTGTTTGCTTTATGGAGCAAAAAGGTTGAGCCCATCTTTAACGGGAAATACATACCAAAAAATTTCAATTCAGATGATGACATGCTCGCATATTGGGACATAATTGGTAAACATAAGAAATCAAAACATGACGAAATAATTGAAGCTTTAAACTACATGCGTTATAAACGGCTAAATGAGTTAACAACATTTCTATTTTCAAGTATAGATGCTAAATGTAAAGAAGTGCATTCTAAAAATGCAGAGGTACAAAAGTGTGAGGCAAAGATTCAGGATCTTCAGTCACAGTTAGATAATTTACTAGCTGAACAGTTAGTTCTGACTGAAAAGTGTAAAAAACACAAAGAGACCATTGCAGATCTCAAGGCTAAGCTAAATGCTCAAAAGTCTCCCAAAACGCTTAACAGTGATGGGGCTAAAAAGCATGTTCACTTCTTAGATGAGGTGAATTCCTCTGATGAATCTGAAATGTTTTGTTCAGAGGCCACTGCTCAAGAAAGTGTGCCTATTTCAGTTCTGAAGGTGATGCAGCACCGGAATAGCGCAGAGTCATGTATCAGAACGCATGGTGTTCAAGCATTAGAGAGTCATGGAAACCCTCAAACTCCAGGAGAACACAGCAAACAACCCTGTGGCAAAGAGAACAGGTTTTGCCGTTCTTGTCAGAAAATAGGCCATACAGAGGACAAATGCTGGTCCCTGGGTAGGGGTAGGCCTCCACCTTATTTTCAGAAAGATAGGAAACCACGTTTTAAGAGCAAAGATCAGTGCTCAATTGCAGGTAAAACTCTAAGTGAGTTAACTGCATTGTTCATGCAAGTGTAACGGAGTTAAAAAGAATGTTAATTTTAACAATATTCATTTTGTTTAATTACATGAATTTAGAGGGAAAGTTCGATCAAATGGTATTTTGGTGCCCCCTAGTGGATAAAAAAAAAACTGCAGACAGTCTTTATTTTGTCCTTCTGCGCTTACCATAGTTCAGCAGAAAATGGCTGATACTGCTGCGGGTATGTGTGTTTCTTTTCTGTCCTGATTACTGTAAAAAAAATGTGATAAAAGTGCATACAGAGTTTGTTCATTTTATGTTTTTCTTGTTTCAGTTTATGGTTTATGTCTGCAGTGTATTTATTTGTCCATAAAATACACTTTATTGTTTCTCAGGTATGTGATTTTCATGCATATTCTTTGTTATTTTGTTGCATGGAATAGTTCAGCAGAAAATGGCTGATACTGCTGCGGTTTATGGTTTATGTCTGCAGTGTATTTATTTGTCCATAAAATACACTTTATTGTTTCTCAGATTCTTGTGTGTCATCTATTCGGGGTTTGTGATGGTTTCGGGGATGTAAGACTACAAACGTTACACTGGTGCCGTGACTCTTTGGATCGCCCTGATCAGCTTGATGCAGATCGGCCGTGGTTGCTGCTCCTCAGATGTGTTTGAACCCCGTTCGGATCTTCGATGTTATGGACAAAGACAGTAAACGCATACACAATACATGATCAAAGCTGAGTGACTGTCAATCACTTAACACTTTTTGGATATGGACTTTTGAGCACATTTACACTGATATACAGCTTTTTGAACTGCTTGTATATATTTTCTGTATATTCTAACTGGAGTGTTGTTTCAGTGTGTCATTTTCTCAGTTTAATTATATAATATATACTCATTTTTTTTATTACTTGTAAGTAACAGTGACTGAGATATGACTGAAAAAATTGATTGTGATACTGATATGGATAGAACATTCATGGAAGCCACTCGTTTTCCCAGAGGGAGGGGTGGTTGGCTCGTTGGAGCTTCTGGGAATGATGTTTTCAGTGAAGGTGTCAGAAGGGGGGTGGGTCAGTCGAGGTCTCACAATGACCACAGTGGGGGTCGTGGTTTAAATTTAACAACAAATAATTCCCCTGTTGTGCATGCCACAGTTGAATTCCCTTGTACTTCGACACCAAATGCTGAGAGGGATGCTATTAGCCATCTCACAGATATGGTGGGCCAGTTAGGTGCACAGATTGGAGAATCAATCGTCTCCAGGCTGCTCTCAGCAGGCTTAGTAAATGCAAGTAATAACAACCAGAGTGATTCGCTAGACCACCAAACTCGATCACAGATGAGACCAGAACAGTCTATGCCAATTGATGGTGCCACACGTGTCAGTGCATGTGGGGTCAGAACACGACATGTTCCGTGGCGACAAATCTGACAAGTACTGTATTAAAGAGTGGGTTGATAGAACTAAAGCTTGTATAAGAAAGCAGAAATGTCCCATCTCAGAACAAGCTGAGGAAATTATGAGCAGACTTGCTGGAAAAGCCAAAGATGTCGTTAAAATCAGTCTGCGTAGTGATTATACGCTTGATGTGAAGCAGAATCCTGAGCTGATTTATAATATTCTGCTACAGTATTTCAGTGAGACCTCGTCATGCTTACCTCTTGCCGATTTCTATGCTACTCTTCCCAGAGCTGGAGAGAATCCAGTAGACTATTGGATTCGGATCAACAAGGCTGCTGATCTGGCAAACGATGGCCTCCATAGACAAGGAAAGCAACTGGCTGACATGAGTGAAGAGGTGACAAGGATGTTCATCAAGCATTGTCCAGACCCAGGTTTGGCTACTGTATTCAGATGTAAACCTATCCATGAATGGAGAGCTAAAGACATACAGAGCAGAATTGATGACTATCAAAGAGAATACAT
Source organism: Megalobrama amblycephala (assembly GCF_018812025.1). Lineage (NCBI taxonomy): Eukaryota > Metazoa > Chordata > Actinopteri > Cypriniformes > Xenocyprididae > Megalobrama > Megalobrama amblycephala. The sequence continues at coordinate 45,489,851 of NC_063046.1, read as the reverse complement.
GGGTCGTGCTGGTGTGCATGTGAAAAGCCACACTTCAGCTGTGCTTAATAAAGAATGTACTGAACATGATCACCTCGTCAGCTTTTCGCAGTCTGCTGTTCAGGATGCATCAAGTTTTCCATTAGTGCCAAGTACATGTAAGCAGCCAGAACTCTCAGCAGAGCCCAGTACTGTTCAATGTCGGTCATGTCCTGCTCCGAACATGCCTGCAGTCCAAACCATGACACAGAATACACAGCAGCCTGAAAGTCAAGTGCTCTCACGTATGATGGAGATGTTAGAGCAGCTGATGGATAGAGTTCAGTCACGTGATGTTCCCACTCACAGAGTCAGCTCGAGGTTGCAGAGGCGCTATGCCAGAAATACATGTCGTGTGTGTCATGATAACAAGCACAGCACTGTGACGCACTGCATAACTGACAAGCTGTGTTTCGAATGCTTCTTACCTGGACATGCAAAACGTGATTGTCCAAAACTTTCCTCTGTCCGGGACAATATGGAGGGAAACTAGTGGACCCGTATTTGGAGGGAGGCAGTACGGGTCATTCTTGCAACTCCCAAGTTGTTACTGAGTTTGAAGATGGATGTTATTTGAATGAGAAAAATGTTGATGAACTAAATATTGTGTATCAAAACACACATGTTGTTGGGGGACACGATAGCCTCTTTTATACACCTGTGAAAATCGGAGAAAAAGTGACATTGGGAGCCATGATGGATAGTGGATCAATGGCATGCACCATAAATGACACAGCTGAGATGAGACTGAGAGAAGCGGGAATAGTTGATGGAAGCAGTGAGCTGAGCACTGATGTAGTCCTAGTGGGCTGTGGTGGATTGCGTGTTAAGCCTAAATCTGTTTATAATCTGACCATGGAAGTTTATGGCTTGAAAATGATTGTTCCTACTCTAGTGGTTTCTGGCCAACACGACGAACTCATAATTGGAACTAATGTCATCAAACATATCCTGCGACATATCAAGCAGTGTGAGGGTTTCTGGAGAGCTGTGTCTGGCCCTACATCAAAGGATCCTGAATGTGAGAGCTTTCTGTCCATGCTCGCTGGACTAAATCGCTGGAGAGGTAAAGACATGCCTGAGAAACTTGGAACAGTGAGATGCAATTCGGCTGTTTGTCTTGAGCCTGGTTCTGAATATTTGGTGTGGGGGAGACTATCGAAATCGGCTGTTGCATCACCAGGTAGTGCTGTCATGACAGAGCCCACCACTTCTCATTCGATTCCCAGGGGTGTCATGGTAGCTAGACTTGTCACGCCATTGTGGAGCGATGGATGGGTCCCTTTGAAGGTGATTAACACATCAGGGAGACCTATACTGTTAAGACGTAATGCAAAACTGGCTGATATATATCCTTGTATCGCACTTGAGGATGTTGAGAGCGTGGATGCAGTTGAACCGCCCCTTGTAAGCTGTCCCATGGGTCTATCTGACTGCGGGGCCCAGTCAATATCTGCAAGTGAAAGGTTGAAATCCATGGGACTGTCTGACCTTGATGTAGAGTCATGTGATGTTTCTGATCAATACAAGCAGCAATTAGTCAGTTTGATCTTGACATATGAAGACATCTTTTCAAGAAATCACCTTGACTGTGGAGAAGCTAAGGGCTTTGTACATAGGATCCACCTTTCAGACCCCAGGCCATTCAGACTCCCTTTCAGGCGAGTAGCCCCCAGTCAGTACCACAAGCTGCGCCAGGTCCTGACAGAAATGGAGGAAAAAGAGATAATTCGTCGTTCTGCAAGTGAATATGCATCTCCACTTGTTTTAGTGTGGAAGAAGAATGGGGATCTTCGGGTTTGTACTGACTTCCGTTGGTTAAACAGAAGAACTTTAAAAGATGCCCACCCTCTTCCACATCAGGCAGATTGCCTGGCAGCACTTGGTGGTAATGCTCTGTTCAGTACAATGGACCTCACGTCAGGTTTTTACAACATGCCGCTGCATGAGGACGATCGAAAATTCACTGCCTTTACCACTCCAATGGGCCTGTTTGAGTACAATAGGCTACCTCAAGGCCTTTGCAATAGTCCCGGTAGCTTTATGCGGATGATGAACAGTATTTTCGGCGATCAAAACTTTCTCAGCATTCTGTGTTATATAGATGATCTGATCGTCTTTGGCCCGAATGAGCAAGTTGCACTTGATCGTTTGGAGATGGTGTTTGGAAGGCTACGGGCCCATGGTCTGAAACTTGCTCCAAAAAAATGTCACCTCTTGAGAGCATCAGTAAAGTTTCTGGGGCATGTCATAAACAAGGATGGAGTGTCTACGGACCCTGATAAGGTGGAGTGTATTTCCAAGTTGAACAGTTCTGACCTGATGGAAGCGGATGGGAAGACACCATCTCAGAAGAGAATCAGATCCTTTTTGGGGATGATGAATTATTATCAACATTTCATTCCAAATTATTCTGTTAAAGCAAAACCTCTCTTTGAACTTCTTCAAGATCAGAAAGTCAGGGGACGGAAGAAAAGGACTCAAAATGTGTTGTGTCAGAACAGGAAGTTAAGACCTGAGGATTGGTCTCAAGTGCAGCATGATGCAGTTGAGCAGCTGAAAACGTCTCTGGTCAGGAGTGTTGTTCTAGCTCACCCGGATTTCTCACGTCATTTCATATTGGCGACTGATGCTTCCCTGGATGGTATTGGGGCTGTGTTGTCACAAGTCCAGGAAGGGGAGACTAGAGCGAGACCAGTTGCTTTCGCCAGCAAATCCCTTTCACGTTCACAGCGGAACTATCCCGCGCACCGCTTGGAATTTTTGGCCCTGAAATGGTCCATTTGTGGAAAGTTTGGCCACTGGCTAAAGGGACACAATTTCACTGTTTTAACTGACAACAATCCGCTTGCTCACATACTTACAAAGCCTAAGCTGGATTGCTGTGAACAGCGCTGGGTGGCCAAATTGGCCAGCTTCAACTTTGATATAAAGTATGTACCTGGCCCTCAGAATGTCATCGCTGACTCCCTCAGCAGAGTTCCTTTTGTCAAGAGTGGGGTGACACAAAGACTGCTTCAAGTGCCTTATGATTCCATGTTGACCGACATGAAAAGGATATCAACTAACTCTGTGCAGGATGCTTTCAGATGGTCCTGTGGTAAAAATCAGGAAGAAAGTGTTATCCAACAACGACAGTCATGCACAGTCAATAATGGTTTTGGCGTGGATCATCTTACTGTTGCAGGCTCGGATGTCACTGCTGTCTTGACTTCTCATATGGAGTGGGAATCTGGTGCTGATACACGGGCTATGGCAGTCGTGGATCACCTGCCTCAGTTGGTTCCTGCAGGCCAGGACACATTGCCAGCATTTTCTGTGGAGGACCTGCGTGACAAGCAGATGAATGACAGAGTGTTATCGAGAGTCATGTCTTACGTTGAGAGTCGCCAGAGACCCACAAGGCGGGAAAGAGCAGGAGAGGCAGCTGCAGTGCTTCGTTACCTCAAACATTGGGAGAAATTGATTGTGAGGAATGGTGTTCTCTACAGGGTGTCTCATAACCAGTCATTAAGGACGAAACGCTTCCAGTATGTTGTTCCAGAGTCGTTGGTGGATGTGATTCTGAGAAGTGTTCATGATGACAGTGGCCATCAAGGTCAATTCAGGACTGTTAGTTTGGCGAAGCAGCGTTTCTTCTGGCTAAACATGGAGCACAGAGTACGTGATTATGTGCGCCACTGTCAACGCTGCATCATAAGCAAAAGTCCCGACCCTTCCGCCAGAGCTCCTCTGGAGAACATAAGTTCTACAAGACCACTAGAGCTGGTCTGTATTGATTTTTGGTCGGCAGAAGATGCTAAGAATAAATCTATCGACGTCTTAGTTGTGACCGACCATTTTACAAGGCTAGCTCAGGCTTTTGTTTGCCGAGATCAATCCGCCAAGCAAGTTGCCAGGGTCCTGTGGGACAAATATTTTTGTATCTATGGCCTACCGGAACGTATCCACAGCGACCAGGGTGCAAGTTTTGAGAGCCGGCTCATTGGTGAACTTCTCAGATTTTCAGGAGTGAAGAAATCACATACCACCCCTTACCACCCGATGGGCAACGGTAGTGTGGAACGTTTTAACAGGACACTGGGCAACATGATCCGTGCTCTGTCTCCGGATGTCAAGAGGGATTGGCTGAGACGTTTGCAGACGTTGACGTTCCTGTACAATTGCACGACACACGAGTCTACAGGCTATGCACCCTTCTATTTGATGTTTGGGAGGGTACCACGCCTTCCAGTTGACGTTCTCTTCCGTTCAGTCTTGAATGATCAGAATGTGACCAGCTACGACAAGTTTGTTGACACACTTGTTAAAGATTTAAAAGAGGCCATGGTGATTGCACAACAGCATGCCACCAAAGAACAGAAGAGACATGCAGCTCTGTATAACAGCCGAGTGAAGGGGCTCACCATCGACGTGGGAGACCAAGTGTTGTTGGCGAATAAGGCCGAGAGGGGAAAAAGAAAAACTGCTGACCGGTGGGAGTCCACTGTCTACACTGTAGTGGACCACAAGCCTCAAACTCACACTTACAGAATTCGACACCCTGCCACAGGTCAGGAGAAGGTGGTTCATCGCAATCTCTTGTTGCTGGTCAACTTCCTGCCTGTGCCTGATTAAATATCTGTGGACTGTACGGTTTCCCTTGTGAGTGAACCCCATAGTAGCATGCCTTCAAGTTCATCAAGCAAGAAAGACTGCTCAGTGTTAAGTGAAGTCTCAGCCACACACATGGATGATGACATAGCCTGCGAGTCAGTTCCTCTGACCAGTCATGTGGATGACGATACTGACAGAACATTGAGTTGGGTTACTCACTTACCTGATGTGAGTCAAGAACCAACTTCGACTGTAGTCTCAGGTGATGTTATAGTTAATCCAACACCACAAGCTGCTCCAGCGACGCCTTTTGAAAGTACATCTGTGAAGTCAGATGAAGTAACAGCTGATGTGAATGTCACTGAAGATGAAAGCCATTCAGATTCAGGAAACATAGAATCTGCAAGCACTGTTACGCCTGCTCGAGCACACTCTCAGTCTTCCAGTGTGATTCTGAACACACATACGCCAGTTAACCCTAGTTCCACCAGACAGATCAGATCACGCTTTGGCCGTGTCATCAAGCCAGTTGACAGATTAATTCAAACAATGTCAGGTCAGGCTGTAATTCAAGATGCAAAGCGTAATGTTGAGGCTGTTTGTAAGTCCATGTTCAGAGCCTTTGTCAATTAGGAAAGTTAATCTACTTTTATGGAACATTTGAGAAAGCCTTTTCTTCTTTCTTTCTTAGTTTGTCTGGACTGGTTTAAAGTTCTTGGTTCATGTTCTAATGATATACCTGAGGACGTAGGGTGCCTTAGTTGACCGTTAAGGGGGTCTCTTTATTTACTCAATTATGTATTTTTGTTTTCTTCTCATTTATTGAAGTGTATTCTAAGAATACGAAATTGTTGAAGAATATTGTAGAATGTATGTGGACATTCTGCTGTCGTTTGTTGATATGGGAGCGTAGCGCTACTCTCTTATCAGTCCATCCTTATGGGATAATTTTCATATTGACCGTCCTTTTATGGGAGGTTCTTCTTTGATGTGAAATGCTTATTATGTGACTTTATTTTTGTACCTTTGGTGATGTCTAAATTTCATGTAATTCTGTGGGGGTGAATGTAACGGAGTTAAAAAGAATGTTAATTTTAACAATATTCATTTTGTTTAATTACATGAATTTAGAGGGAAAGTTCGATCAAATGGTATTTTGGTGCCCCCTAGTGGATAAAAAAAAACTGCAGACAGTCTTTATTTTGTCCTTCTGCGCTTACCATAGTTCAGCAGAAAATGGCTGATACTGCTGCGTGTATGTGTGTTTCTTTTCTGTCCTGATTACTGTAAAAAAATGTGATAAAAGTGCATACAGAGTTTGTTCATTTTATGTTTTTTTTGTTTCAGTTTATGGTTTATGTCTGCAGTGTATTTATTTGTCCATAAAATACACTTTATTGTTTCTCAGGTATGTGATTTTCATGCATATTCTTTGTTATTTTGTTGCATGGAATAGTTCAGCAGAAAATGGCTGATACTGCTGCGGTTTATGGTTTATGTCTGCAGTGTATTTATTTGTCCATAAAATACACTTTATTGTTTCTCAGATTCTTGTGTGTCATCTATTCGGGGTTTGTGATGGTTTCGGGGATGTAAGACTACAAACGTTACACAAGGCCTCCAACTTTTGACTTCACTTGCTAGTGGATTAGCAGCCCAATAGCAACGATCCTGTTTGTATTTCCAAATCTGTGATTGTGCTAAACACATTGTGCGCATAGAACACACATTAAAGTTGTTTGTGATACTATATGTACACATAGACTAGCTGAGTTTATTCTTTAAAACACATGATTGCTTTACTATAAGTGTTGTATGAAACACTTAGGTTATAGGTTGTAGATGCTATGCATTTTAGGCCATGTATCTTGTGTTAATTGGAATAATAAGTGTAGTACTGGAATTGTGTAGTAATTTCTAGTTGCATGTGTGAATATGTTGAATTTGTTTGCCTCCTAAATGGAAAACTCTGCTATTGTCCATATAGCTAGAGTAAAACCATGTGCAGGAGCACAGAATTGCCATGTGGCTACAATGTGATTCACAATTGTATTAACCATGAAAATGCTTTCCTCACAACAGGATTCAGAAACTCTGAACTTTGCACTTTATCATGCTCCTTAATGAAAACATTGGTGTTGGAGGATTTTGAGCCAAATTCACACCTCATACTCACATCTTCAAGCTGGCTCCCTGTTACAACAGGACCAAATTTGCATCACAATTGTAAAACTCCCTCACCTTTGTTTGGAGCATGATTGAATTTACACATAGCCACAGCTAAACGCAGCCACATAGATTTGATCTTCAAACACAAAGTCAAATCTACATCTACATATGCCTCACAAAATGTTTGCATATAATGTTTTTGTTTTTAAGTCTTTAAGTCTAGACTGCACTATAACTGTGAATTTCATCCAGTTGTTGTTGTTGTTTTTTACTTTGGATTTACTAAATCACTTTGTTATTTGTCTCACCAAATTAAATACCAAATTAAATGTTAGTATTTCTCATTCTTACCTAAGCACAAAATTTGTATTATCATTAACCCATTTTAGCCCACCGGCAACTATAGTTGCCGCATTGTATGGTTGTCATTTTCCTTTTGTAAGTTTTTTTCAAGATGTTTTCCATGCTTTATTTTTCAATGACATGTAAGAAAACATCCAAATAAAGGATTTTAAGAACAAAAAAAAAAGCCTTCACTTCCTTCCTGTGACATGAGGCTGTCAACTTCCTACCCCTACTTCCAGGAAGCATATTGAAGGCAAACCCTCCCAAAGAAAAGTAATTTTCATGTTAATATTAGGAATTTTTTGTTGACATATATATATCTAAGTAATCATGAGGGTCTCTAGAATCATCCAAACAAAACAAATCTTACAAGAGATCTATAGTTCTTTGTATACTTAGTCAAAAGTCCAAGCGGCAACTATAGTTGCCGGTGGGCAAATGACTTGTAAGTACATATATCATGGGGAAATGGGGTATACTGTGTTTAATGGGTTAATAAATCAAGGTTATTTGTCTTGTTTAGTGCTTTTGGCTTTCATAATATTTTATATTGTTATATATTATATATTGTTATTTGTTAATTAATTTATTTTTAATTAATTTATTTTTTGTTTGTTTGTTATATGTGACCCTGGACTACAAAACCAGTAATAAGGGTCCATTTTTTGAAATAAAGATTTATACATCATCTGAAAGGTGAATATATAAGCTTTCCATTGATGTATGGTTTGTTAGGATTGGACATTTGGCCGAGATACAACTATTTGAAAATCTGGAATCTGAAGGTGCAAAAAAAAAAATCGAAATATTGAGAATATTGCCTTAAAGTTGACCAAATGAAGTCCTTAACAATGTATATCCACTGACAAAAAGATTTTTTTTATATATTTACAGTAGAAAAATTACAAAATATCTTCATGGAACATGATCTTTACTTAATATCCTAATGATTTTTGGCATTAAAGAAAAAAAATCAATAATTTTGACTCAAATAATTTTTGCTACAAATATACCCGTGCGACTTATGACTGGGTTTGTGGTCCAGGGTCACATATAGATGTAATTTTTTCTAATGAACAATGTAATTTAACATTTTAATTCACAATGCTCTGTTAGAGCAACTAAACAGCTGCACTTTGTTCCCTTTCATGGGAACTATCGACGCTACGTCGAAACGACGTGATGGGAAACCCTCTGCGCATTGCGTCGTGAAGCACTTCTGTATCCAACCAATGATGAGACGGGACGTCAGAGGCGGGTGACGTCACGGACCAGGAAGCTATAAAGCACACCCAGAACAAAGAACGCTAGCTTCTGTTGTCTTCAGTAAGCGCTATCTGTATCTTGTGTGTCTTATTTGGTGTTGTTTGTCTACCACGTTGCTGATATCTTCGTCTGAGGACAAGATTCAGTTAAAGCACATCACTATATACATATATATATATATATATATATATATATTTCAGTGTAGAAAACAACAATGGCGGAGAAACAAAAAGACACAGCTCAGGATAAGCAGATTTTCAGAAAGTGTGTGCATCCCTGCACTAGATTCATCTCGGGTGGGGACACACACGAGATGTGCGTTATCTGCTTGGGAGCTGAACACGCACAGGCAGCTCTCGAGGGAGCTGTCTGTGTCCACTGTGAATGGCTCACGTTGAGAGTCCTGAGATCACGGCGAGCACTCTTCGAGGAGAGTGCTGCGTCCCGTGTTCCCCGCGGGTCCGGTCCCGCTGTTGCTGAGGCACAGCGAAGGCTGCATTCGTGGGGTTCACAGATGGATCTGGTGGAGGGGGTTGAGACAGGCTCTGCCTCATCTCTTCCCTTACCTGCCAGACCCAGTGTCTCTTCTCTGGCGGTGGAAGCACGCTCTGCAGTTTCTTCCCCCCGGAGAGAGGCACCGGCGCTTAATGTATCTTCCTCTGAGGAGGTTGATGTAGTAAGCGTCGACCCTGGTGATGAGGAACCGCCATCCTCATCACCAGCATATGAGGAGCTGCTGGAGGTAGTGACGCGGGCGGTCGATAAGCTCAAGATCGACTGGCCCGCGGAGAGAAGCGACACAAAACAGAAAAGCAAACTCGATGAGCGCTTTCTCCCAGCTAGGTCACTACCACAGCGTCGGGGTCTGCCGTTTTTTCACGATCTCCACACCGAGGTGTCGAGGTCGTGGAATCGTCCAGTCCAATATCGTGTTTTCAGCCCCCAAACATCCACATATAGTAATATTATGGGGCTGAAACACTACGGCTATGGGGCGATGCCTCAGGTAGAAGAGACGCTTGCGAGCTATCTCTCGCCTGAGTCAGCATCGTCCCTCAAGACCCCGACACTGCCCACTAAGCCCCTAAGAACAACATCGGGCTTGGTGGGCAAGGCTTATTCGGCGGCAGGTCAGGCGGCGGCTTGTTTACATACCATGTCAATATTACAAGCCTACCAAGCTGACCTGCTGGGGGAAATCGACGAGAGCGGGGAAGCGACATTTGAAACGGTGCAGGAAATCCGTAAAGCCACAGATCTTGCTCTCCGGGCCACCAAGGAGACGGCCAAGTCAATCGGCCGCTCTATGGCAGCCCTGGTGGCCACGGAAAGGCATCTGTGGCTGAATCTATCGGACATCAAGGATAAAGATAAAAATGTCCTCCTGGATGCGCCGCTGTCTCCTGTGGGCCTGTTCGGCGATGCTATGTCATCAGTCGTCGACAGGTTCCAGGAGACACGTAAACAGTCAGCGGCCTTCCAGAGATTCCTTCCCCGCCGCATTAATCCCCCCGAGACTGCTGGGCGGGAGCAGCCTCGGCCGGTAGCCAGCTCCTCTGCTCGTAGAGAGCAACAAAAAGCCAGCGTGGCCACCCGTGCTCCCCCGCAAAAAGCTTGGGGACCGGGGCGGTCAACGCAGGCGAGGCCTTCCAGAGGTAGAACGGATCTGAGGACCGTTATTATCTCTCGGAAGGCCTCGAAGAAATCCTGACGCCAGTCGTCCAGGGTTTCAGAGGGCAGTCCCCTCCGGAGAGGTCCTGATATTAAAACACCAAGTGTCAGCGCCTCTTCGGTGCCCTCAAGGGGCCGTTCTGCCAACCCTGCCACCCAGTGTGCGACAGGGCGCAGCGGTTCCCACCGATCCTCCGAGGAGGGTCGGTCACTTGATTCGTTTGTCTACCGGTGCGCCGGTCCAGACCAACGAGCCAAGTGCTCAAAAAACACCAGAGGCCAGTCTCGAGAGACTGGTTCCCTTAGTAGAATTTATGGAAGAATGGAAACTTCTCCCGAATATTTCGAAATGGGTGCTGCTCATTATAGAACAGGGTTACAGAATACAGTTCGGTTCTCAACCGCCCAGGTTCAACGGGGTTCTTCCCACAGTGGTAACCCAGAGCAGTCTCTGGTTATGGAACAAGAGGTTATGACAATTTTGCAAAAAGGGGCTATAGAAAGGGTTCCTCCTCCCAGCAAGCTGTCAGGGTTTTACAGCCGTTACTTTATCGTTCCAAAGAAGGATGGAGGGTTGCGTCCCATAATCGATTTACGAATACTAAATCGTTCTGTACAAAAACTAAAGTTCAAAATGCTTACACTCAGACAGATTGCCCCACAGACTGGTTTGTGGCGATAGATCTGAAGGACGCATACTTCCACGTATCCATCCATCCTTCTCACAGGAAGTTCCTCAGGTTTGCTTACAGGGGCGAAGCTTACCAATACAGGGATCTTCCATTTGGCCTATCCTTATCACCCCGCACTTTCACGAAGTGCGTGGATGCAGCTCTGGCTCCATTGAGACTCCAGGGCATCCGCGTACTGAATTACATCGATGATTGGTTGATATTAGCTCAAACGGAGCAGCTGGCAGCTCAGCATCGAGATGTTGTTCTGTCACACATGAAAAAGCTTGGGATGAGGCTCAACGCAAAGAAAAGTGCATTGGTTCCAAGTCAAATTACCAACTATCTAGGGGTAGTTTGGGATTCCACCACGATGCAGGCTTATCTGTCACCTGCTCGTGTGAATTCCATTCTCGGAGCCGTGAATGGGGTAAAGATAGGCCAGTCACTCACTGTGAAACAGTTTCAGAGACTGTTGGGTCTGATGGCAGCTGCGTCCAACGTGATACCTTTTGGCCTGCTGCACATGAGACCCTTACAGTGGTGGCTCAAGACCAAGGGGTTTTCTCCGAGGAGAAACCCTCTCCACACGTTCAAAGTCTCGCGCCGATGCCTTCGAGCTCTGGCCGTGTGGAGGAAGCCTTGGTTCTTGTCCCAAGGTCCTGTGTTGGGGACTTCTCGTCGTCGCAGAATGCTTACGACAGATGCTTCCCTCACGGGCTGGGGGGCGATCATGAGTGGTCGCTCGGCTCAGGGTCTCTGGAGGACCATCAACGTTCCTGGCACATAAATCGGCTGGAAATGATGGCGGTATTTCTTGCATTAAAATACTTCCTCCCAGACCTGAGAGACCATCACGTGTTGGTCTGCACGGACAACACGACGGTGGTCGCTTATATCAATCACCAGGGGGGTCTACGGTCTCGCCAACTATACTACTTGGCATGGCAGATCCTCCTGTGGTCCCAGGAGAAGTTCCTCTCGCTCAGAGCGGCATATATCCCAGGGAATCAGAATGTGGGGGCAGACGCCCTGTCGAGACAGGGCCGAGGCCCGGGGAGTGGAGACTCCACACCGAGGTGGCGGAGCTCCTATGGCAGAAGTACGGTCGAGCGGAAGTCGATCTATTTGCTTCAAAAGAGTCGACTCAGTGTCCACTATGGTACTCTCTAACGCACCCAGCACCTCTAGGGCTGGATGCCATGGTGCAGACGTGGCCGAGGCTACGTCTGTACGCTTTTCCCCCGGTTGCTCTGCTCCCAGGAGTACTGGAGAAAATCCGCCAGGAAGGGGTCAGTCTAATACTGGTGGCCCCATACTGGCCGACAAGGTTTGCAAAACCTAATATCTCTACTAGACGGCTCCCCGATGGAGCTTCCACTCAGACAGGATCTCCTGTCACAAGCGGGCGGTACGATACTCCATCCTCGCCCGGAATTATGGAAACTGTGGGCCTGGCCTCTGAGGGGGCCAGGTTCATAGACTCTGGTCTCTCAACCGAGGTTGTGGAGACCATTCTCAACTCCAGAGCTCCCTCCACGAGGAAGTTATATCTATATAAATGGAAGTTGTTCGTTGCTTGGTGTAATCAACACGGAACGGACCCTGTCCACGCACCTGTAAATTTGGTGCTTCAGTTCCTCCAAGAAAAATTCTCGGAAGGGTTAACTCACTCAACACTAAAGGTTTATGTTGCAGCTATTTCTGCATTTCATGTTCCTTTAGGGGGTTCCTCGGTGGGTCGAGACCCCCTAGTAATACACTTCCTCCGTGGTACTCTAAGACTGAGACCTGTGGTACGTTCTAGGACTCCAGCCTGGGATTTGGCTGTAGTGTTAGAAGGGTTAGCTGAGGCACCTTTCGAACCACTAGAACAAGTTTCTGCGAAGTTCCTTACACTCAAGACCATATTTTTATTGGCAATCTCGTCTCTTAAAAGAATTGGAGACCTGCAGGCGTTATCAGTTTTGCCATCATGTTTGGAATTTGCACCAGGAATGGTGAAGGCATTCCTACACACTAGACCGGGCTATGTGCCCAAGGTCCCCACTAATGTTCCGGGTCCTATTGTACTTCAGGCCTTTTGTCCTCCTCCATTTAGGAGTGCGGATCAGGAAAAACTTAATCTGCTTTGCCCTGTCCGGGCCCTAGATACTTATGTTCACAGAGCTGCCCTGTGGCGTAAGACAGACCAATTGTTTGTATGTTATGGGTCCCCTAAGAAAGGGGGCCCAGCGTCTAAGCAGAGGATGAGCAAGTGGGTGGTCGAGGCCATTTCTCTTGCGTACAAAGCAGCCGGACAACCATGTCCTTTGGTGGTCCGGGCTCATTCTACAAGGGGTATGGCGGCCTCTAAGGCCCTGGTGTCAGGAGTTCCCATGTCGGATATTTGTGATGCAGCTGGATGGTCATCCCAGCACACTTTTATTAGATTTTACAATCTAGATATTAACTCCACTCCAGGTTCAGCGGTACTGTCAACAAGATAACAGACATGTATTTGGCTGTACGGCCTAGTTGGGATAGCGTTCCCATCACGTCGTTTCGACGTAGCGTCGATAGTTCCCATGAAAGGGAACGTCTCGGGTTACTTGTGTAACCCTGGTTCCCTGAATAAGGGAACGAGACGCTACGTCACGTTGCCGTACCCCCGGCATACCTATGAGCGCTTACTTCAGACATATTCCAGAAGCTAGCGTTCTTTGTTCTGGGTGTGCTTTATAGCTTCCTGGTCCGTGACGTCACCCGCCTCTGACGTCCCGTCTCATCATTGGTTGGATACAGAAGTGCTTCACGACGCAATGCGCAGAGGGTTTCCCATCACGTCGTTTCGACGTAGCGTCTCATTCCCTTATTCAGGGAACCAGGGTTACACAAGTAACCCGAGACGTTCTGCACTATGTTCCACCACTTTAAATCAAACGGATTTGTTGTTTGTTGCGTTTTCATATTCAAGAAATTATAAGCTATATGCAGCTTTTTTGTGTTTGTATCGAATGTTCTTCAACTTTGATTGATCTGTTGATCTGTTGAAAGCAGTTATTTTGAGTTAGATGCATAAATGTTATCCTCCTATTCAAATTTTACATTGAGGGGTGCATACAACATATTTTCCCACCGGCAACTATAGTTGCCGCACATTCAAACACGTTTTTTAAGAAAAAAAACAAAAACCTGGGGAAAATAAATGCAGAACATGTTCACATAGGACACTATTAACAGGACTATATGCATGAAACCATAAAAAAAAATTTGGGCACAAATGGGTTAATGCATTTGAAACATTTCTGAAGCTTATTTCATTTGTTTCTTTGTATTTTGTCCATTTGACTTGTCCATGTTTTTGGACATTTATTCAATTGAATCTCTGTATTTGGTTACACTGAATATTTTGCTAATACTCTTCATGAAATGGGGTGTTTTAAACCAACATTTGTTGTTTTGTTATTATGCAATTTATTTCAATGTCTCCAGAAACAATGTAAGAGCTTGTAAGATCTTCTTTTATTCTCACCTTGACCACTTTATCAAGTACATCAATTTAAGGGCTTATTGCCAGAGACAAATTTAATCTGACCACATCAAACCTCTGACTAATGACAAATGCCATATGTATGCTTTTGCTGTTTGTTATCCCTGCTGCCAAAGTTCAAATCCTGTGTCTTGTCTCAAAGGAGGGACAACTGAGTTCTACCATTATCAGTGCCTGATTCTTGTGGAGGTGTGAAGTGTTCGATGGATGATTTGCATATCTATGAATGGTGCAACACCATTTGATGGACCTTCTCATGCAGGACTGAAAGGAGAACAAAGACTGAAGACTGACCGACTGCTATTGCAACAAGTCTGGACAAGAAGTCTGAAGTTGACATCTACACACAACAGAAAGCATGTCTTCATGGATTGTGCCACCTTTTGACACATGAGTGTGGCCAACAGTGGGGGAAGTTTTAATCTTCTGATTGGTCAGTTTGAATGTCTCACATTTGAGTTTCAGTCACATGGTCAGGGAAGGGATAAAAGAGGATTTTAACTGTTGCTCTGGTCTCTTTTTCTATGCTCTTCTTCCTTGGATCTCGGGCACTCTCTTGCCCCCTCTCTCTCTCTCTCTCTCTCTCTCTCTCTATTTCTCTTTCTCTCTCTCAGGTAACTTTTTTCATACATGCTGTGTACGTTCAATGGTATATGATTTTATCATCTCATACATCTATTTTGTAATTATTTTAAGTGTAACCATAATCAGATATTGTCATTAAACCCTTTCTATTACAAATGATGTGCTAACTAGTTTTGATTTAGTATTAATATTAATGTGCTCCCTATTGCAATACAGTTTTGTCACACTATAGCAACGCTCTCCCACATATTTTGCTATTATAACTGCACTTATTTCCGTCGTTGGTATAAGTTGCAGTGGGTGGTAATAGACAAGAAATGTACAGTTTTCTAACATCTTACTGATAAAGTTTCTTCAGTCGCTCGGCAAACCTTACAGTCTGAACCGCTGTAGGAGTTCCACCCTTACAATGAAATGCTTCATTTAAAAGCAATTCATGGAGACACATTTCCAAATACTCATTCACCACTGGAGCTGCTGAATGCCATATACAAAATGCAGCTAGAAAGCATTTTTGGAGAAGTTTGCATTGGCTTGAGGATCTTTTGTACACTCCCAGTGACTGTTGCTGGAGGGGAACGTGCTTTCAGTAAACTTAAACTTGTAAAGAACTATTTAAGATCAACAATGTCCCAGGATAGACTGAGCAGCCTTGCCATACTCTCTGTAAAAAGTCAGTTGGCCAAAAAACTGGACTTTAAAGACCTGATCAGCAAAATTGCGCATGCAAAGACCCGTCAATGGGCATTTAGTAAAAACTGACATTATGGACATTGTTCAGAACTGCTTTAAGTATATTTGATTTAGTCCAGGTTTGGACCTGCTAGACCTTTTGGATAGACTGAGCAGCCTTGCCATACTCTCCATAGAAAGTCAGTTGGCCAAAAAACTGGACTTTAACCTGATCAGTAAATTTGCGCATGCGAAGACCCGTCAATGGGCATTTAGTAAAAACTGACATTATTTAGTTTGTGTTTATTAATGTTCAGACCAAAGTTTTTTCTCATTGGTATGGTCATTGTTTAGAACTGCTTTATAGTATATTCGATTTAGTCCAGGTTTGGACCTGCTAGACCTTTTGTCATCTCAGTAAGTACTTTTGACAATAAAAGCCATTGTATTTGGCAATTCGTAAACTTTTCTAAAACAAGACTCAGAGTGAAATTACTTTTTACATAAGACTATTACTTTACTCCATCGAGCCTCAAGAGCACCGGACCTGACTGAGCTGGTGTGGACTCCACCTTGAAACTTCTGATCGTCATACAACGCTCTCAATCCTTGGTAAGACCAAATCTTTTGATGAAGTTAAGGATTGTAGAACTGTTTGTGTGATTTATTGGAGGTTGAGGGGGATAACAAATACAACATGGCGCCCAACGTGTGGGGCTCGAATAATAGGATGTAAAGATTCAGGGATAATAGAGAGAAGTCTTTAAAGCCCACACACCACAGCCAAATAGGACGGTTCACTGCCCTCAGAGGTTACAAGCGATCTCCTCAGCAGTGAACTGAGCAAAAGTCAGTTCAGAGGAGCTGCAAAAGTTAGTCAGTTCAGAGGAGCTGCAAAAGGACAGTTCACTGCACAGAGAAGAAGTGGATCGCGACCGCTTTAGCAGTCAACTGTCAAAGTCAGTCAGTTCAGAGGAACTGCAAAAGCGCGCGCAGGCTCGAGTGAAGACCTGTAAAAAGTTGAAAGACAAGAGCTCAGAAAGCCTTCAGAGGAGGGCGAGTATTGTTGGAATAGAAACCGGTTTCTAAAAGCAGAAAACAGGGAGATATGTCGGTTCCGATGGTTACCATTGATCTAGTACCTGAAGATACAGGTGGAAAACTAGAATGGGTTAACTCCACACAGTGTAGATGTGGGTCCAGTCATATTCCCTGGGAAGAAATCAAGATGACGGCTTCGGCCGTGAACTTTAGAATGAAGGAAGGGGCAGAGGTCCCGACCTTCATTTACTCCAGTAAGGGAGGTAAAGATGGATCGCCTAAAGTACGGGTCTTTGACAAAGCAGGGGAAGAAATAAAAGGCATACCAACAAGAGGTTGGGCCTCCCTGACAGTCGATGATCTGGAAGAGGGATCTGAGAGGGGCTCAGTGGCTCCTAGTTTCATACCCCTAAGAGAGGAAAATGAAAGTGCTCTTGACCCATCGGCTCCGCTAGCTGACCCTGATAGCCCTGAAAGCCAAAGTGATGAATCTCTGTCCGAGGATGAGGAACCAGTCAGGATATTTTTCGGTAAGGGAACGAATTTAATAATCCTGAAAGAAGGGCGTTTAGAACAGGAAGAAGAAGCAGACGTGTTAGTTAACTCTGCCAACAAAAACCTCCATCATGGGGCTGGAGTAGCCGCAGCTCTTAAAAGCAGAGCGGGACAGGAATTTCAGGAAGAATCATAAACTGGTGAAACGATTAAAAGGCCCCTTTAAGTCAGGCGACGTAGTATTACAAACGGAGGGAGGCCCAAATGGCAAACCAGTATTACATGCTGTAGGCCACAAAAAGGGCAAAGGTCGTGAACTCGAAGAAGAGTTACGAGCCCTAATGGCTATGGACATTCTGATAGACAAAATCTGTGCTTCGGCCAAAGATAATAAATACCGCACGGTAGCTATGCCAATATTATTAGGTGGGGAATTTGGTTTTGATGAGATCAAAATAGGAGCATCCCTTGTAACAGAATTGTTAAGAAAAACACAGCAAACTGACTGGCCTAAGACATGGATGATTTGCCATCCAGACGCTAATGTACTAAGAAGTATAATGCAGACGGCGAATCAAAACATCAGAAGCGGGAGAAGGAAGGTCCGATAAGGGAAAAAGCCCGAAATCAAAGTCGACTAACCTTAGAGCAGAGGCCCCTGAATATGAACCGGATCCGCAATGGCCGATATTAAAGAGAGTAAAAACTTCTCGAGGGAAAAAGGACCAGGTAGAAAACCCCTTCTCTAAACTGAAGCTAGGTGAGAGCTATGAGACATTTCAAATTGGAAAAGGGTCGTACAGGCCCTCACATGCTAAAAGCAGGAAAAAAGAAATGCTCTTAGAAAAAGAAGCAATGTGGGATAAGGAATACGCACCAGGAATTACATGTGGTCAAGTATGGGGTTTACTTAATGGTGGTGACGCGGTAGAAATTCTTGCAGATACCAGATTAACGCAAAGAGCAAAAAGAGCAATATTAGCGCAGAAGGACCTAACTAACAGGGCAGCTCTAGAGAGAATAATCCGTAACGAAGTAGGGAGTGACTGGTATGATGAATATTACTCCGATGCAGTGGCAGAAAGCGAGGAGTCAGGTAGTGAAGCAGACAGTGAGGACCGGTCAAACTCGGAGGAAGAAGAAACCGTAGTGGTGAGGGGAAGAAAGGTCTCAACCCCGGTAAGGAGACCATCAACACCAAGACGGTTACAGTTTAGAGAAAGAGCCCCTGAACCAGATGAACAGAATGATTCAGAAATAGACACCGCCCCTGGGGTGGTCGAGTTAAATCAACACTTAGAAGCCTTACACCTGGGAACACCAGGTCAGAAACCTAAAACCCCAAGTACCCAGAGGCGACCGCCACGACAGGCTGCGGTCAATTCAGGGAGACCACAAGCGACTTTAGAAGAGCTTATGCAGATGGATCAGGAAATGAAAATGTTAAAGAAAGTGAAGTTAAAAAAAATACCACGGTAAAAGGAAAAGTTAGGGAGTTGGTCCGTTATGGTGAACAAATGAGAATATCTGGAGAATCTATCGACTCCCACATACTAGCCGAATTTGGGATACACGGTGGTCGTAAATTAGCACAGACCCTCGAAGGGTTGATCCCCACTGACAAGGAAGAACAGGAGCAAAAACAGTTTGAAGAAAAATGGGTAACTGTAGGAGCCCTAGCCGCATGCCAAGAGATGGCTCAAAAAGGTGTGGAAGGCCTGCTGAAACATATTTTCCAAGGAGTTAAGCGAAGTGCTTTAGGTGGGGCCAGAGAATTCCTTTTGTATGGCCCAGAAACAGCTCCTGAAGAGCTGGAGAGGGCCCTCATTCGATATTATAGGAAAACCGAGATGATTCAGGCAGATAAAGAAAAGTCGAATAATAAAGAGCGGCAGTCCGGAGACAAAACCAGAAGGCCAAGCCGTGAAAAGAAACCCTATAACCGCCATGAGACCAGGAAAAGATAGAGGAGAGAAAAATGACTGCAGAAGCCAAACTCGTCGAGAAAACAGGTATCGAGAACGGTCGAAGCCACGGTCAAACCGAGCTGAAAGTAACAAAGAAAGAGGAAAATATTTTAGCCCAGAGAGATGGAACAAACTCAGTCAGGAAGAGAAAACTCGAGTCATGACTGAAAGAGGGAAAAATAAATTCGCAGCTAAAGTAGTGTAGTGAACAGCACATTCTAGGGCCCCGTTTATGGCCGGACCCCTCTCTGTCCGTAACAGTGGACAAAGGTTTGCTACATTTTGATTGTATCTTGGTGGACTAACACAAAAAAACTGTCCAACGCCATCAGATAAAGGTGTAAGGACAACATCCAGACCTCTCTTAGAGGGCAAGAAGAAGACCTCTTGTACCAAGCCTGACAAGGACAGGATTTCTCACTGGTCCACAGGCAGTTTCTGCCCTTCACCCATCTAGAGACTACTTCCTAAGGTTGGCCACAGACCCGCCACAGACCCGCCATAAAAATTCCTCGGGACCTTAGCAGTAATGGATGAAACAAAGAGAGATCACAAAGATCCATCCAAATCCATTCAAAACTATGTTTGAAAACCTTAGAACTGATGCAAACTACACATCCATTTCATACTTATTCACCGAAATAAGTATGCTCAGTGACAGCTATTTGTAGTGCAACATCTGATACAAATTCAGCTGTTAATGTACAATTGAATGACAGTTCAATCTTTTTCCATCATGTTTAATCTCTATTTGTTTAGAATATTGCCAAAGGTATTCTGGTGGTGGTTTGGAAAGTGAGAAATGCATTGGTAAACTTTAAAGACACTGTAAAGACTTCCAACTTTGTGCTTTATGCAAATGAATTCCACAGGGGAAAGAAAGGTGGGCCACACTTTGTGCGTCCCCTCTGATGCCAGCAGCCAATCACAGCACTCGAATGGAGAAGCGCCAAAATGCAATCTCCTCCTCATCAGAAAGGGATAAAGGGTACCCCTTCAACAGACACTCCTTGTTCTGAGTCTCCCATTGGGTGAGACACAACAGATACGCCATTCTGGGTCCCAACTCTGTAAGGAGTGAGACATTAACAGATATTGTTCTGAGTCCCGGCTTGCGAAGCTGAGACGTAATAGATACATTGTTCTGAGTCTCCCATCGGGTGAGACACAACAGATACAACACCGTTCTGAGCCTCTGGTCCATCCAGAAGAGACAACAACAGATTCCATGATCTGAGTCTACAGCTTGTGAGGCAGCAACAGAGACGACCACGTTCTAAGCCTCCAACCTGTGAGGAAAGAGACATTGACAAACACTACGTTCAGAGTTTCTGTCCAGCGAGACAATAACGACGTCTGCAACAAGGTTAAGCTCAGGAGAGCAAACCTTCACTTCAAGGTACCTTCGTCTGCGTGTTCCAGATTGTTAAGGACCTTCTGCACCTACATCAGGGCCTCATCTGCGTGTTCCAGATTTTAGGACCCTTTGGTGCTCCAGGAGACCAGCATCACACAGAGCTTCGTGTTCAAGACTGTTGAAACAGATTCTGGCTCCTCTCCCCACTGCATCGTAAAAATCACTACAGTAGATATGAATAGGGTTGAAGAAGTTCATACCAATGCTGAGACAGACGAGGTGAAGCCTAAAAAGGTAAAGAATAAAAAGGGAAGATCTGAAGCATAGGATGAGGCGGCTCCCCTAAAGAAAGCACTCCTAAAAACTGAAGAGAGAGAGAAGTAATTTTACAAAATCTATGACGAAACCACGTTCCGCGTCGGCACAGGAGCCGATGTATCTGTCATAAAACTGACAGAGAAACACAGTAGACTGCTAGATGAGGTACCAGTTGAAGATTTTGATGGGCATGTCAGGAACAAAAATCTGTGGGAGAAAAAGGAGATAAAAGTAATTTTAGGAAGCGAAAATCTACTCTGCCCTGATGACCTGCTAAAAATTGGAAGGTTAGGAGTGGTTGACAGAGAAAGAGAAATAGAGAGGATTCTGAAAGAATCCACAGTAAGCAAAAAAGGGGAGCTGGAAAAAATTAAGAAAATATATCAACTGCTATTCGAGAAGCAAAAATGATTGTGGAAAAGTTCAATCGAAGTACGAACATAAAATACAAGGGGGAATTCCGCCCCCTCAGCAGCAGTACAAGATCAATAGTAAAGCAGAAAAAGAAATAAGTGAGACCATCCAAGAATTAGCCGAACAGGGAATTATTAGAAAATTGGGAAGAAATGTAGCCGCTGTGACTAATGCGCCAATCCAGGCCGTAGCCAAACCACAGGGGGGTTGGCGTCTGGTTACTAATTACAAGGCCCTGAACAAAGTCACAGTGCCAGATACTAGATATTTAATTAATTGTGGTGAGGCGAGTGCCGATATTGGATAGGAGAAAAATTGGTTGTCTAAAATTATTCCACTGGCAGAAGAGAGTCAAGGAAAGACAGCCTTCACGTATCAGGGTGATCAGTATGTGTATACCAGACTACAGCAGGGATACAAAAATTCTCCAAATGTTTTCCAGAGCATGATGGTCGAAACTCTATCGGGCTTGCCTGTAATAGTTTACATTGATGACATTCTAATAGCCACAGAGACGGAGGCAGAACATTTGAGACTGCTAGAAGAAACTCTAGACCGAATAACAAAAGCAGGTTTGAAGCCTAGCTTAAAGAAAATGGAAATTGGGAAACAGGAAGTGGATTTCTTAGGATTTAAACTAGGAAAAGACACAAAAGCTCTAACTACGAACACGAGAAGTAAGTTAGAAGAAATGGAAAAGTCCAGTCCGCCTAAAACGCGAAAACATTTACAATAACTGCTAGGAACGCTGAATTTTATCAGAGAATTGATCCCCCGGTATTCCAGGGAAGCCAAGGTGTTGTACCAGGGAACCAGGGAACCAGGGAACCAGGGAAGGAAAGTGGCAATGGACAGAAGAAATGGAAGCAGCTAGATTGAAGTTGATAAGGATGGCCCTCGATAGTGGACAGTTAGAGAGGCGAGATGAAAAAGTCCCATTGGAAGTGCATGTCCATGAGGATGGAGATGAAGTGACACTTACTTTGTCAAACAGAGACGGAAAAGGGCCTATAGCCTTTTTAACTCACATGCAGGAGCCAGCGATGAACAAGTATGACCCTAACGGGCCAGAAAGGGTGCTGGCTTTTGTGACTAAGAGATTATTGCAGATAAAAGCTGTAGCAAAAGAGCAGCCCATAATAATCTATTCAATGGCAGGAGAACTAGCAAGACTGAAAAATAATTTAGTCATGAACCAACAGAGAATTCACTGTCATAGATTTGATCAGTGGAACCTGTTTTTGTCTGATACCCAATTGGAATGGAGAATGACTAAATTAAAACGAAAGGAAAAAATGACTAAATATCATGATAAACACGAGTGAAAGTGCAGAGTGAAGTGGGGTTATTTAGTCAGAAAAGATGGAGAGATAATAACCTCTAAAAGTCAAGAAATAGAGGGAACAGCTCAATTAGCGGAAGTAGTAGCTGTAGAGAAGGCACTGGAAAAAGCAGTTGAGCTAGGACACAAGGAAATTGTCCTAACCTGCGATTCCGAATACGTTTCTGACGGAATCAACCGAGAATTAGAAGTGTGGAAAGCAAATGGTTTCCATACAGCTAGAAATAAGCATATGGCTCACAGAGAACAATGGATGAGAATAGCTGACCTTTTGAAGCAGGTGGTCACCCATTGTTACCACCAAATTAGCCATAGCCGGCAAAATACGGAAACGGCAAACGGAAATCGGGAGATCAATAAAATGATAGGGCGAGTTAAGCAACAGGACTTAACCAAGCTTTTTGAAAAGATGCATGATCAGTTGAATCATCCGAGCTACAATATAATTCAATCTGAACTTAGGTTAAGAAACTTAAGTATCCCGAATTGGAGGGCAAGATATCGGGAAGTCAAGAAGGAATGCAACATATGTAGGAAGTTTATGACAGCAAAAGGTGCACAAGACAGTGAACTTCCGAAAGAATTCCGTAATCAAGAAGTTAGCATTGACTTCGCGGGCCCCATGAGAAAAACCAAATTAGGAAATTGTTTTCCTGCTGGCCATTGACAACCATACCAAAATGAAAATGATATGGCCTATGCGTTCCGCAAAAGAGGAAAATGTAGTTGAATGTTTGAAACAATGGATAAGATGGCAAGGCAAGATGCAGTCCCTTCACGCAGATGGGGCGCATAACATTAGTGGACTATTAGTTCAATGTTTTTGCAAGGAAAATGGGATAATATTAACCAAATCCATCCGTTATAGACCCCAGAGTAACGGGATCGCCGAGAGAGCCATTAGAGAAGTGAAGGAATATTTTTGTAAAAATGAGGCATTAGGAGAATGGGATACTATCATTGATAGGTGTCTCTTGGATCTCAACAGGTGCAATAAAGTGGAACCAAAAGAGAGGGAGGTAAAGACAAACCCGAAGTTCCAACCTGGCGATCAGGTAATTATCACTAGAAGAAGAAAAGTAGGAAGATTTAAGGAAGGACTCGGAACCTTGGATAAAGTTAAGGCAATCACGGGGTCTAATACAGTGGAGTTAGAAACTAACGGAATATATAGTAACCGAGATTTAATTAAGAAATAAAAATGGACGACATCATGAGAATAATTAATCAGAGGGGTTTGATCAAGGTTGAGCAGGGAAAGTATGGGTCAAGAGCAATGATGTGGTTAGAACCAGAATTGGGCAGAATTATGGGCCTTACAGGAGATAAGGCCCGGCCCGTGGAAACTCTGGTTTGTCCATACCAATTTGTGATCTGTAGTCGTCACTGTGCCGTGCCGAATATGTCCGCTGTTGAGACAAGACAAATGGGACTGGAATGGCTAGTGAGAGAGCAGACTCAGATTGAAATAGGAGGAATCCTTTTTAGCCAAAGGTGTCGGCCTTCGCATTCCAAGCTCAGGATAGACTCATATAAGTTATCTGGACACTTTGGGGAAAGATGCAGTTGTACCTGGGATGGTACTAGTTTTTGGCAATGTGTGGTGTGTGAGGCAAAGGACCGAACGCTAGAATCATCTAGGTCGGTTTGGGAGAGTTTGAGGGTTATAAAGCCTTTAGGCTTATTCCGGGATGGAATAATAACCCGTTTCTCCAGACATCCCTATATAGGGATGAGAGAGCATGAGAAAAGGGCATTCTTAGACTCGAGAATCCCTATTCTCCCAGGTGTTGAGAAAGAACAAGGAGACCGTGCTCTTCGGGAGAGGGAAGAGCTGGTCAAAGAGATAACAAGGAAAGATCAGGACAAGGATTTGACCTTAGCTGACCTTGAGTCCACAAAGTGGCATCTCACATTGTGGCATGAACCTTTGCTTAAGTGCTTCCCCGAAGAGGACCTGAAAGCAGGCCCCAGGGGTAGGTTTGCATGGATCTATGTGTTGAGAAACCAAGAGTGGCAGGTCAGAAGCTGGAGATCCCTAGCCATAGAAATAGCTGAGGAAACAGGATGGATCACAGTTCCTGATTATGGAAAAGATTACAGGGGAAACCAAATGAGGTCCCATGTAACAAAAGAGAAAAGGGAGTCAAAGAGAAAGGTAAAGTTCGTGGAACTAGAGGTGGCACCAGCCCAAGAGCTGAAAAACCACAAAGTGTGGTGGTCCCAAGAGAATAAATATTTGGCAGGAGTCCCTTATGTGGATGGGGATGTAACTGAGGAACCAAAAGAAAAGTTCAAGGTAGTGATGCATTTAAAGATAAATGTGTTAACCTGTGCACATCCAGATTTTAACTGGATTGGGGCACTGAGGCAGAATTACATCACCAACTACCAATGATGAAAATGGTTAAACGGGGATCCTTGTTTAGGAGGGTCAAACGGCTCGTTGAGGAGCCTAAGCACTAACCTCTGTTACAGAAAAGAAAAATGAGGAGATCCTTATCCATGGAGAGCTTGGCTGGAGAATTGGAAAAGGCGAAGGCGAACAGTAAGAAACTAAGAATACAAAGACAATGCTGGAAATGGATAAGTATGATTTTATGGAATTTACTGGGGTTGGGAGTGATGCTAACAATCCTAGTCCAAATTAGTTACTCAATTGAAAAGGAAATAAAAGCTAAACAGATAATATTAGCAAAAATTGAAGTGACAAAACAAAACATAACGGGCTATGTTTTAACCGTTTGGGCGACTAAAAAACAAGATAAAGCAAAAATTGAAAATGACACAATTGGCTTCTGGAAATGGTTAGTAGATGACAGTACGGAGAATGACAGTGTACTGTATTACATGGTCAGAGAACGCAAAACAAAGCTACAACATACCGTGAAAATTAAGCATTGGCATGACAAAGCGGTGGAAATCTTTAAAACAAATAGTTACGTTGAGGAACAAGAAGACAACGAGACCGCTAAATATTTTATAGGATCAACAACCCGAACTAGTTTGAATGAGGAACTGGGGGGTTGTTGGATAATCAGATTAAGGACTGATTTTAATCTGTGGAACATAGACGGATGCGAATGTACAGAGTCAGTGGTAAGACATAAACGGAGTAAAATAATGAGAATGCAAAGACGTAGAGATCCGTTAAGTACAAAAATAAATGAGATTAAAGCCAGTAAAATTTTAAATCCTGAGGGAGAGTTTGTTTTACTGACATCAGCTAAAGATCGTTATATAAGGCGTTATGGAAACAATTATGTAGAGAGAGAGAATTATTATGAGACTACAATGAGTCTGGATTTTAATAATACTTTACCATGTGACAAATATCGTGAGAAAATGGACTGCGTTGACTTTGTTAACGGAACACATCCAGAAACAGGTAACCGGACGAGCGAAATCCTGAGTATAAAAAGAAAACTACATCTGAGGAGAGTAGGTTTAAAACAGAAAAAGGATAAACAAGGAATCTACAAGCTGAGTTTGATTTACCACAAGGAAGAGACATTCGGCCTGCCTGGTCAGGAGTGTGCTGAGATGATAAAGAGCTGTGCAATAACCGTCAATCAGATATCCGCAGTTTTATGTTATTGGACGTATGGCATACCTATGTTGCCTTGGACCTTTGTACGTGATCAAATGTCAAATAGGTTCCAAATGACCTATGGTGCAGAAGGCGTAGTGAGAGAAATTGACGAGAGAAGAAATTGGGAAGTTTTTCATACGCCATCTAGAATTGAAGAAAATA
This sequence comes from Megalobrama amblycephala, assembly GCF_018812025.1. Classification (NCBI taxonomy): domain Eukaryota; kingdom Metazoa; phylum Chordata; class Actinopteri; order Cypriniformes; family Xenocyprididae; genus Megalobrama; species Megalobrama amblycephala. The sequence goes on along the minus strand of NC_063046.1, from coordinate 45,463,638 downwards.
GTCTAATTAGATATAATGTTCCATACGGGAAAAATAAAGCTGTGGTGACAAATCTAGATGCACTTGCTCTAGACGATCTCAGTGATCTGATTAATAGGAGAAATTGGAAAAAGAAGTAGTGCAATGCACTGGATAAAAACTCTTACTTAGGGTTAGACTGGTGAGAAATATCACATGCGATACAAGTCGGGAAATAGACAGAATTTTTATTGGAGCTAGGTGGTACGACGATCCGGTTGGATTCCTGGAAACAGGTGTTAAAGGAATAAAGACTGCGGCAACCGCTGTAGTCAATTTTGTATCCAAAGATGTGTGGAGCTGGATAACTGACTCTCTACTTACTATGGGATGGTACAGCCTGTATGCAGGCCTAACCGTTATAGGCATTGTATTATTATTTATTATGATAAAATGTCTTTGTACGGCGGCTGGGCAAAGGCTTTGTTCCAAAAAAGGTAATAAGGCTGATGAGTTGGAAATTTTAGAGCAGCTTCTTGAGGTACAAGAAAGACAGCAAAAGAGGAATTGGTCTAAGAGGCCATTAATGTAAACTTCCCCTTTTTCGAAATGAAGGAAAAGGGAAGTAGACCCTGAAGATATATGTCGGCCCATATACAGACTGTCATACAGACAACTTTGACCCTGACTTTGACCCTGACTTCGAATATTTTGGGATACTGGGACGAAATACTTTTGACTTCCAGTTTGACTAATTATTGCAATTGGCATTGAACTAAAACTTTAAGTCCAACAGAGATCCAAATTGATAAGAGTAGAATGGCATCCAATCTGAGCGAAATTGAGTATGACAACGGGACCAACAGCAGGAGCAATGCAACCGTTGAAGAGCCAGAGAACCTGCCCGGGACCTCTGACGCATTCCCAGAGGTACTTGAATTGCTTGTATTTTTTTGTTGGATGATTTTTCAAGGAGCTACTAAATATCTCTGGTGGCATTATTTAGTGAGTGCTGTTCAGATCTGCAGAATTTTGTTAATAGAGAATGTGAGCAAATTGATATTTGTTTGTGGATTAATTACAAGCTCTGAGGGGTGGAGCAAAATGCTTGAAACTAGAGGGCTTGCAATCCTTTTTATATCCTGTGTGTGTAAATTAGTAACTGATTTAGTGACAAAATTGGTTGAGAAAACTCACTATAGGATTTGGGGTGACATATCCATAATGACATGTGCAACATTATACTTAATAATTTTGCTTATACGTAAATATGGGAAAAAGTCTAATCTGCTAGTTTTTGTATGGATATTTACGGTGACTGTTTTCGCTATTGGAATTTACATGAAGAATGAAAATATTAAATTAATGGGAGTTGCTATATTAATGAACAGATGGGATAAAATAAATAAGATAGCGGGGAGATGGAGAGAATGTTGGGACGATTTAACAAATCGTTTCTAATAACATTTCTACCAAAATTCCAGACCCTGAAAAAGGAGATCCGTGAATTGGATGGAAAACACAGAAAATGGATCCAACTTGACGAGGTCTCCACAATGAAAAAATGTAGCGCTAGAGCATGTCTAATCAAATATTTGTGTTGTGGGTGCATAGCACCGATTAAACGAGCGTACTTTAAATTGATTAATGAGGAAAGGTGATGCATCGAGTGCATGAATGATCCAAACCAGTTAGTTGTAAATTTCATGGATGAAAGGGTGCCCCAATGGAATTTCGTAGTAAGCCTAAATATTGACATTGAGGCAGATGGTAGGACTGAACTTCTGAGAGCGGGGTTCACAGAGACTAAACTAGAGCAGAATAGTTTGACCGGGCAATATCTCATTCCATGGTTTCTGAAATTGGGCATTCCAGGAAGACAGAAAAGTGTCCTGAAAAACTCCTGAATATGAAGTCCTGTGATGTTTGGAACGGGAAAGAATTTATTAAACAAAATTACATTGGGAATTCTGGGATTCATGGCTTTGCCCTGTTCTTAAAACAATTTTTGTACTATAGATTTCTGGAGTGCTGACCCAGGAGACATCAGGTGTAACAACCTGGGAGACCCTCGCAGAGTTTCTTGTAAGAGCCAAGATGGTTCCTGAATCCGTCGAGAGGGTCTGGTTCTCCAGGAGAGTGCTGAGGAAGTTTGTAGATGATGATGGGACCAGGGACAGCATTGTACATGAATTACCAAGAAACCCAGATCCAATCAATGGAGGGGTAATGCAAAACTATTATGAAAGTACATTTATTCGAAACAGGAGAAACATGTTTGATGTAAATATTGAACAAGACACCAAAGGTGATAAAATTGGCATGTTTTTGATGAAATGTAGAGAGGATAGGTTACCAATTTCGGGCGACTTTACGAGGGGAAATTTTTACTACAGTCCAGGAGAGGGTGTTGTGGAGACGGCTCTAGTAGATATGAACTGTACTGAAAATTTCCTACCAAGAGAACCAATTCAGGGGAGGCCTATAGTTGATATGGTCAATTTGATTTCTCAAGGTTTGCAAAAAGAACAAGACGAAATCAAGAAGAAACAAGATGAGGAAGAGAAGAAGAACCACGAGAGTGGAAAGGACGAAGATGGATCCGAAGGCCAAAGAAATGCTTAAATTACTGAGACAACAGCAAAGAATTAATTTGAGATTGATCATGCTTATTAAACAATCATGTATGTTGAATACTTTTATGTGTGACTTGGAACAGATTACAAACGAGGTTGAAGCTTTGAATACAAAAGCTTCAGTGCCGGTTGAGTCTGATTATTGTGTGTAAAGGCCAAAAAGGTTAAGAGTGCAGACTGGCCAACATGTATTCGTTATTTTGATGAAGTGATGAGCTAAGCTAACCACAATGTATGCTTCCGTTGCTGGGCAAGAAGCCTTAAGGGGAAATAGTACTGACTGAGCTAACCGTTATGGGCGTCTTGATTGCTGAAAGGAGAAGTATTAAGAGGAACTAATGTCAACGAAGATGTGTGTTTAATGCAAAGCTAATGTATGCTTTTACCACAAGTTAAGTGAAATGTGTATTTTTAATGCAAGCTATATGCCTTTTTGAGGAATTAGAATACCTAGTGTGAAAAGTCGTTAGGGCCAAGTTAGTAATATGTGTTAAGACGTGCAGCACGTGTGCAACCCATGGATGACCTTTGTATCTTACACTTTGACAAACAATGAGATGTTTTTATGTCAGGAAAAAGGATGTGATCAGACTATATATATTGGAAGTTGTACAATGAGAAATTGCCACACCTCGGGTGAAGACTTTATTCGCTTTTATGTTCTTTGCAATTTTTATTTCTGTATCTTGTTATTAAACCGAAGCCATTGTATTTGGCGATTCGTAAACTTTTCTAAAACAAGACTCAGAGTAAAATTACTTTTTACATAAGACTATTATCTGAACCTGCAATTACTTTACTCCATCGAGCCTCAAGAGCACCGGACCTGACTGAGCTGGTGTGGACTCCTCCTTGAAACTTCTGATCGTCATACAACGCTCTCAATCCTTGGTAAGACCAAATCTTTTGATGAAGTTAAGGATTGTAGAACTGTTTGTGTGATTTATTGGAGGTTGAGGGGGATAACAAATACAACAATATGTAACTTACATTCAAGCTGTTTCAGTCAAATCTACTCATGTACATATTAAAGCCTATCGAACAGTAACTTTAATTAAACATTTGGCTAACTAACCAAAACACTTTTCTAAATATTTACTCACAAGTGTTCTCAGTAAACATCAATTGTCCCTTCATGTGTCTTTGAGAATATTTTGATAAATCTGTTACAGCTTACTGTTCTCCTTTTTTTTTTCTTTTTTTTTGTTTTTTTGTTTTTTTGAAGATACTGCCATATCACATGCCCATGACATAATCATTAAATCTAGTTGGCCGTATGACTGCCCTACCACTTCTAGTATGGTGAGTTTGATGTTCATCCACTCTCACCGGAGAATTCTCAGGTGGATGGTCATGTGGTCTGGGTGTCTGAGTGGATATCTCATCCAAAAGTTCATCAGGATCAGCACCTTTGCACAGACTCAGATGTATCTTTCTCAAGTGGCGTCGATTCCTTCTGAATGTCTTTCCAGCAGTTAGGGTTAGGGTTAGGCTTCTATCCACATCTGGTCTGCATATGTACTATAGATCCTGGAATCAGCTCAGGTAGAGTCTTGGCATTTCGGTTGTACTGATGCCACATACGAGATTGCAAATCCACCAGCCTTTTGTGTATATGTTGTGGGGTTGACTGTTGAAGCACAGTGCTAGAGCATGGGAGTGTGCTCCTCAGGACTCTGCCCATTAACATTTGTGCAGGAGATTCATTCAGAACTGTCACTGGTGTGTTTCTTAGTGACAGTAGCACCAGATGTGGGTCTGTGCCTGTTTGTATCGCTTTCTTCAATGCATGTTTAACAGTCTTTATTGCCCTCTGCAAGTCCATTGAACTGAGGGTATCCAGGACTGGAGAATGTGAGCTTAAAGTCCCATGATGCTGCAAATGACTTCATCTCGTAGCTGGAAAATGGAACATTGTCACTCAACAATTCTTTCGGGATACCATGTCTGGTAAAGACTGATTTCATTTTTTGTATTACTGAGTGAGCTGATTTGTCAGGTAAGTTCAGAACCTCTGGGTATTTTGTCAAATAGTCCACTAGCAATAGATAAGACTGACCTCTCAGCTTGAAGATATCAACTCCAACCTTCATCCACGGTAGTCCTGGAACATCATGTGTGATGAGAGGCTCTGTCTGAAGTCGTGGCTGGAGTTGTTGACAAGGTGCACATTTTTCTACCATCATCTCTATGTCTTGCGCCATTCCAGGCCAATAGAGGGATTTTCTCGCTTTGGCCTTTGTTCTCTGGATACCTTGGTGAGCTATGTGTAGCTTGTCTAAGATAACTTTTTTGAAGCTCTGAAGGTATGATCTCCTACCATCACAATGCTGTTCTGTATGCTGATTTTGTGTCACATAGCCAGTAGCTGTGTAGGTTGCTGTTCACGCTGCGTCTTTTCAGTGGCCAGATAGTTTCACCCATCTTACACAGATCTTGCAAAACCTGGTCTGCAGTGGTGGCCTCTTTCAATTGTTGAAGTGTCTGTGGGCTCAGTGCATCAGTGGCCTCCAAACCATGCACAACTTTCTCATCATAGAGGACTTCACCATCATCAGCTTCCTTAATTACAGTTGCACAGGAATCTTATCGGCATTAAATCTCACATTGGCCACTTTTGCTCTTTCCATGACTTTGTCAAGGATTTCATCATGCTCCTGCTCTGTTGTGACAGTGATGATCATGTCATCGGCGATGATGTGTACTCCTTGTATGTCGCCAAAAGTTTTGCAGTTCTTCTGCTGGAACACCTCACTTGCTGATTTTGATGCCGAATGGGAGCCTGCAGAATGGGGAATTAAATGTGCATAGCTTTGAGGATGGTTCATCCGACTTGATCTGCCAGTAACCGTCTTTTTCCGCCGAGAATAGTGAAGATTGACTTTCCAGCCAGGTTACTGCACACATCTTTGGGTGTGGGAATGGAATAGTGCTGCCGTTTTATCACTTTGTTCAGGTCACAAGGATCCAAACATACCCTCAGTGTAGAGACCTGCGCGGGACGGATTTTTTCGTCCCGCTCCCGCAAAAATATATATTATTTTCTCCCGCTCCCGCCTGCAAACAATCAAGTTTCGTCCCGCTCCCGCCCACAAAATCCCACGGGTAAACCGTATAAGTATTGTTTTTAAAAAAAAAAAAAAAAAAAAAATACATTGCATATTCTGCTTGCTACTCTGTTATTTTTCACTTGCTCCCCTGTTGAATATATAAAAAGGAAAACAAACAAATGGTTCATTTTATTTGCGTTTAATTAAATGGATGAACACGAACAAGGAACTTCGAACATAGAAATACAGTAAAAAAAGTAAGAAATGTAAATTAAAAAAAATATAGAAAAAAAAGTAGCCAAGGGCCTAATACTGCTTTCTTTGCCTTTAACAATTCCTTCAAACATTAAACAAATAAATATTCTTATTCCTCAGTAACTAAATAGACAAATGTTAAATATTTAGAAAAAAAAAAAAAAAAAAAACAACAACTGTACGACTACTTAATGTGCCCGTGCAGGAATAGCATGTCGTTCACTGATGAGGGCTTCAGATTTATCCGTCTCTGCTCCAGTATGCGACCGCAAATACTGAAAGACCTCTCCGATGGTGCGCTGGAATGCAAAGTACATGGCGTGTTACTTTGCTTAATCTGGGAAATTCTTGACATCGTCTTTTCCACCTACTGGAGGACATCATCCGGTCTGTGTGCTTCTAAACCATCCAACTTGACCTTTAAATATCTCCCTATTTCGGAATCGAATGACACGTCGCTGTCCATGGTATCATCAGCATCCTCCCATTCCGCAAAGTCTTGAAAAGTCCTTTTTGCTGGCGGCGGTTGTAGGTTTTCCTTTGTGTTATCCTCATCAAACCCCATCTCATCAACTAGCACTTTGACGGCATGGATTACAGCTTGTCTTTCATTATCATCAATCATTTTTAACTGACACAGTTTGGGAGTGAGGAATGTAGCTATTTTGTAGAGCATATGAATTCCATTTGGTGCCGAATTTTTCAGCGACATTAGTTCGTCCAGACGTTGCAGACAAGTTGATGCAATTTCACTGAGAATGCAGTCAATCCTGGCTGCCTCACAGTGGATTCTTAGTTTTACGGACCACGGAAGTACTAGAGACGCACTCAGGGCTGTATTGTCTGACTCCAAGTCATTGGTTGCGTCTTTGAACGGCTTCAAAGAAAAAGTCACCAGGGTTTTAAGAATATTCTTGTCAATGCAACCTACTTTGTCATACTGTTTATTATCCAACAGGATTGTTGCAATTTCATCATACTGTTGAAACACAGAATCTAGCATTTCAAAATTAGAATTCCATCGTGTTTCCACTGACTACTTTAGAGACTTACTTACACTTGCAGGCCGGAGTGTTTGAAGTAGGTGACAAGTTTTTTCACGGCTTTCAGAAGGTTGCCAACTTCGGGTGTTTTGTCCATCACAGCGGAAGAGAATGCATGTGAAAGAATGGTGTTGAGTATGTGAGCACTACAGTTCAGTCTTGTGAAGCCGCGTAGAGCTGCTACCATGTTCGCTCCTCTGTCAGTGACGAAGACAAGTTTCTTTGCCAGTGAACTATCTATTCCAAATACTCTGAGATTTTGAAATAAGAAAGCTCGAATGTTGTCGCCAGTGCCTGCATCGAATGGGGTTGCAAAGAGCACCCTTGACACCAAGTCATAATTTGCCTCTATGTAATGTATTGTGGCTGACAGAAAGGAGGTAGTTTCCGATAGTTTTCGGTCCAGATGTCAGTAGTCACTGTGCAACCATATTTCACAATTGTATCTGTCATGTCATCGACAACAGCTCTCCTTAATGTTTGTGCCCTTTCACTCAGATTTCGTGACAATTTCGTTGGATGAGGCAACATTTCCTTCATTTCCTTTGAACTTTCCAGTCTTGGCTGCTTTGTCAACGAGGTGCTGTGCTAGTTTAATGAAACCCTGGCCAGAGACGGTGTCATAAGGTCTTATGTCAGCACAAACAAAGTCAACACATTTTTCTGTTGTTATATCTTTTAGTGCACTTGACACTTTCGACTGACTTGCCGTAAATGTCAGGGATGTTTGGCCTTTCAAAACGGTGCACACATGACGCTTCAGACCTGAAGTTCCAGACTTGTGCCCGCTGTATGTGAGTATTTTGCCAAATATCAGATTTTCCTTTGCTTGGTTTTGTAGTTTTGCATGTTCCTTTCTTTAATAACTTACTAATATCTGTAGGACTAAGCGATTCACCTGAGTCATGCGGTGCAGACATTTTGCCTCTGTGTGGTAGGCTTGGCTGTTTCGCGCCTATGAACCACGCGAGAGTTAGCTTCCGACCCTGCGCCTGTAAATCGTTTTTATTTTATTTTATTATAAATAAAGGTTTATTTGTTTCTAGTTATTTTATTTTGTTAGATATTTCCACTTTGCGGGAGTCCCGCAAATAATTTTATTTTCCCGCAACCCGCACACAATAATATCATGCCGCCCGCATCCACATTCACCCATCAAATACTGTCCCGCTCCGCACTTGTGCTGGGTGCCGCGGGTCCCGCGGGAGTGCAGGTCTCTACCTCAGTGTACCGTTCTTCTTTTCTGTTATAACGAGGCTGTTTACCTATTCTGTATGTTCCGTTACTGGGGATATAACACCTCTGTGCACAAGATCTTGAAGTGTGTCTTTCAGCTTGTCTCAGACAGACAGTGGAATATTTCTGCATCCATGGATCACAGGCATGACTGTCGGGTCTACGTGTATATGATGGACTCCTGGGAACTCACCTAACCCAGTGAAGACTGATGGATGCATCTTGACCAGCTCTTCTTTGGTTGATGCAGACTTTTTTGCAAGCAGCTCGATCCTCTTCACAAGCTGCAGCTCCACACATGCTGCTCTGGCCAGAATCTGCATGTCTGTTTGATCAGACACATAGAACTGTAATGTGGCTGTAGCTTTGTCAGTCTTGCATTTTAGTGACACAACACCTTTTGGGGTGGAGTGTGTTCCCCCGAATGCTACTAACATCGTTTATGTAGGCTTTGGCATGAATGGACCAGGGAACTTTTGGACAACGGATAGAGGTAGCACATTTGCCTCTGCGCCCATGTCTAGTTTAAATTTTATCTCCACGCCTCGAATGATGGCTGTTGTGTACCATGAACTGTCCTTTATCTCTTCCATCTCGTGCACTCGACCGTGTCTCAAAGTGCCAATGTACATTGAATCTGTTTAATTTATTGTGCTATGTACTGTCTTCACTCTGCTATGATTGTGATTGACAGAGCGGCATACCTTGGAAAAGTGTTTGCTTTTGCCGCACTTGTGACACACTGCTCCAAAGGCTGGGCATTGGCATGGCTCTTGGTATCTGCGACAGTTTTGCATTGCTGGTTTCTTATTACTTTTACTTTTTGCACCTGGTTTTCTGTGTTCTGCTGCTTTTTCTATGGCGTTTATTTGAGAGTCTTGGACAGCAGTGGCATTTTGCATGGCCTGTATCTGTGTTTTAGCTAACTCGGTTGCCCTGCATATTTCAATAGCTCTATGTAATGATAAATCATTTTCACGGAGCAGTCTTTCTTTGAGAGAAGGGTTTGTTATGCTAAACACAAGCTTGTCTCTAAGCATGTCATTCTCACTTGGGCCAAACTCAGTCTTTGCTTTTTTGTCTCAGCTCTGTGATGAATCTGTCTACTGTAATGCCATCTGCCATGGGATGAGACCAGAATTGATGCCTTTCAAACACGATGATTTTTTGTGGGCTGCAGTAGTCTCGGAATGCTGTGAGCACATCTTCCATTGTCTCATTTTCATCATTGGTGCGATTGATGTTGAATGTATTATACACTTCTAACGCCTCTTCTCCAATTGTGTGTAGCAGAATAGCAATTTTGACTGGGTTTTCTTTGGCCCTTGCTCCCGTCGCAGTCATATACAGATGAAAACGCTGCTCTCATCTTCACCAATTTTCCGCTAAATTGCCAATTAACACTAGTGAAGAGGGCGGCTTGAACTGTTTCATGCTCATCTGCTGTTAGCGTGCAAAGGTTTTAGCTGGAGTGCAAGAAGTTCACATCAATCAAAACAGTTTGCGGTACTCACTTCACCTCACTTCTGACACCATGTTGTGCTCTCGTGTCCTAATATTCTTGTATGAATGGAGAGCGGTGATATTTGAAGGCGACTGTAAACTGTATATGATAAACAACATGAGACAGTGCTTTTGAGCCGTGCGAGTCTTTTACTGACCAAACTTCTGCCAGGCATCAACAGATGATTATTCTGACATACAAGTCATCTTAATCAAACACAGGGTGTGTCGAAACAAATCCACCACAGGCTTCCGGCGCCGGACCACAGGCAAAGTGCTGTTAAATGTTTTTAAAGCTTTGCATGGTTTAGCACCATGGTATATTTCTGATCTATTCAGTTTGCAGAAATCCAATAGTTCTTTGCATTCAAATGATCAATTACATCTGATGGTTCCTCAGTCTCGTTTAAAATGCAAAGGTCATCAAGCCTTTTCTGTTGCTGCTCCAAGGCTTTGGAATGACCTTCATCTGTCTGGAGATTTCAATGTGCACTAAAAACTCATTTGTTTTCATTAGCATTTGAAAATGTCTTTTAAATGTGTTTTTTGTTGTTGTGTGGCATATGTTTAAAAGGTTGTATGTTGATTTTATTCTTTTATTTTAGTCTCTCTGTACAGCACTTTGGTTTCCACTTTGTGGTCTAGAAAGTGCTTTATAAACAAAGTTGAGTTCAGTTGAGTCAGACATAGCAATCGAGCTCAGAGTAGGTGAAAGCGAAGCATTGAGGCCACAGTGACACCTTGTGGTGTGCCCGAAATACAAGAAGTGTAGCCTACTGATGAGCCTGTTGGGATGAATGACTTAGAAAGGTATATGGGCAAAATCTTATATCATGGGTTAAAGTCTGGTCTGGATTTTTAAAATGTCCTGGGCTGACAAACATGAACAGCAACATCTTCAACAGATCTGATAACAGTGACTCTGAAATGGAAGCACTTGCTATTTTCCATTACAACGAGGTGTCGGTTACAGTAGAACATTTTGTTGCATCACTTCCCGTTCACAAATAAATGTGGAAATAAATAAAAATCGAAATTAATAAATGTATAAATAAATGTGGGAGAAAAAATAAATACATTTGGGGAAAAACAAATGTGGAAAAAAGTAAATATATGCATAAATAAGGAAATAAATGTATAAATTATTATTTATTTTTTGTTTATTTGTTTTTCAATGTATATTTATTTATTTTTTATTTTTTACATTTCTTTGTATATTTAAAGAAAAGTAAAGAAAACAATACAAGAACAATACTATCATTGTTTTAGAATAATGCTCGAGTGAATTTAATATGTTGTAACAGTGAGTAACAATATTTAAGAAAGACTGTAGAAAAAAATAGTAAACGTTGCTAAACAAAAATGATCAACATTTCCTCATAGCAGCTTACCGTTTGTTTGAGGATGGTAAACAGATTTAACATGAAAACAGAGGTAAAATATGAAATAGGGAAGTAGTTAGTTTTATTAATGCAGTTAGCACTAGTGAATTGTCCAGATGCTCACCTTGTGTTTTTCTCCAATCTCTGGTCTTGTGTCTTGCCACATTGTGGGTTCATCACCTTAAAAGAAACAGAAAGAAAACAGCCTTTTTTAAACACTAACATATGTGTATCCAGTCCAATAGTATATATATATATATATATATATATATATATATATATATATATATATATATATATATAGCTTTATTCAGAAACATAAAAATTACATCTATACAATACAAAAATATTAAATGTCTTCATTATAGCATTATATTAATGATTAAAGTCATATACACGTAGGATGGCTTGAGGGTGAGTAAAGCTTGGGCTAATTTTCATTTCAAAGTGAACTAATCCTTTAAAGGGGTGGTTCATTGCGATTTCACTTTTTTAACTTTAGTTAGTATGTAATGTTGCTGCTTGAGCATAAACAGTATCTGCAAAGTTACAGCGCTGAAAGTTCAATGCACACGGAGATATTGTCTTTTAAAGTTATGGCAGTTTAATGCCTACAAAAACGATTGGTTTGGACTCCAACGAGTTTCTTCCCGGGTTGGTGACATCATAAACCCTGTAAAACACACCCCGGGAACACACAACAATGTGGGCGAGGCCATGTGACACAGCATGTGGAAGCAGAAGAGTTGTGTACACCAGATGCGAGCGGCGCGATGCGTCAAAAGATAATAGGAACCATTATAATAATCAGTGATATTGTCTACACTGGATGCAGCGCTAAAGACAGTTTCCAGAATCTACACGAGTTCAATGCTGGATTTTCACAAAGGCTTTTACTGAAAGATGGAGCAGTTCTCACTTTAAAAGGAGAAGCTGCTGTTTATCGCCCCCAAACTGTAAGTATGTTTTATTGTTTGTACATATCTTAAATGTATAGTTCTGTTGCTATTTTTGGTTGCATCGAGGACATAAACATAGATCAACATGTTTTTGCTTAGCCACCCAGCCAGCAATGACATGTGGGGCCCAAATGGGTTAACTACGGGTTCCATGGGTACTGTGTGGGCATGGGCTTTGGCTGGGTGAAATCAGCGGGTCCCATGTAGGTTTTGTAGTACGAGTCCCACATAGGAAGCCCATATGAGCTGATTACATGGGCCCCATAAGGGACAGGCATGGGCCAAGTGGGCATGGGTTTGATCTGGGAACACATATATGGGTCTTGCATGGCATATTTATGGGCCAAGTGGGCATGGGTTTGAACTGGGAACACATATATGGGTCTTGCATGGCATATTTATGGGCCAAGTGGGCATGGGTTTGAACTGGGAATGCACATATGGGTCCTGCATAGAATTTTTATGGGCCAAGTGGGCATGGGTTTGATCTGGGAACACATATATGGGTCTTGCATGACATATTTATGGGCCAAGTGGGCATGGGTTTGATCTGGGAACACATATATGGGTCTTGAATGGCATATTTATGGGCCAAGTGGACATGGGTTTGAACTGGGAATGCACATATGGGTCCTGCATAGAAATTGTATGGGCCAAGTGGGCATGGGTTTGAACTGGGAATACATATATGGGTCTTGAATGGCATATTTATGGGTCAAGTGGGCATGGGTTTGAACTGGGAATGCACATATGGGTCCTGCATAGAATTTTTATGGGTCAAGTAGGCATGGGTTTGAACTGGGAACACATATATGGGTCTTGCATGATATATTTATGGGCCAAGTTGGCATGGGTTTGAACTGGGAACACATATATGGGTCTTATATATATTTATACAACAGTTCTGTCTGGTTCTCGAATCTGATTGTCTGATAGCCATGCGATATTTCAGCGATAACAGCACTCCTCCTACCTTTTCACCGTTTGTATCACTCCGCTTGAAGTGACCGTCATGGCGGCCGACCAAATCAACCGCAATTTTTACAAATACTACTTGTTGTACCACAAACTGTAGTTTTAATAGTTTTTAGGCAAGAATGTAGTTGTTTAGACCTGAAATATGTGACTCATATTTAATAACAGCGCCTATTTTACAACTTGTTTTGACATTTTCGGAGATGTGAGCTCCAGGGCGTCAGCGGCCATTCAGTGCTTCTGTAACTGCCGAAAACAGCTTAATCTCGGCCAGTGCTTCGTGGATTTGCCGCTGGCTCTTATAGTGGTTAAACATGAGACATTATTCAATTTGAGTACATAGAACAGGCAATCTTTGGTCTTTATTAATCTATTATTTGTTCCAGAGCAAGTCGAATTGTGCTATGTTAAATTTGATAATAATAAACGACGTTATGTTACATCATTATATATAGCATATTGGCTTCAACTAGACGGGACATATCAGACGAAGACTCTTCTCCGCTCTTCAAATAGGTAAAACATTAAATTTTATAAACATAGGGTTTTTTGAGTAAAGAAAACGCTTTACAATTTTTTTTTTCAAACATCAGATCTTTATTTACCTTGGCATTGCATAGAGGAGATGTCCAAACTGCGTGCGCACTTCATTCACGAGGGGAGGCGGATTAATGTAATGAAGTTTGATTGACAGTTTGAGGATCCAATGGAGTTAAGAGGTTTTGTCACAAGCTCTTTAAAATCCTTTTCATTCGTTAAATATTTGTAAAACCCACATACAAGCGTAAATGTTTTTTGTTTTGTTTTTGTTTTTTGTAAATAACTAGTGCTTTGTTTGACTGAACTGTACAATTGTGCTTATTTGTTGTTCAATAAATATTATTTTATATAAATATGTCCATTAGTAAGTAATATGGATTGAGTGAAAGTTACATTAATACGCCATTAGATGGCGGCAACACTTTACAGGAGGAATGAGTCAGTGAAGCACAAGAGACTTTTAAATTGAAAGGAACTTTTGCAAAGGAAGTTGTTTTTAGCGCTGTGGTGTTATACAAAGATCGTTTTCCTCAGAGGACATTCAGATTCAAACGGACTTTTATAATGGATATAATATTATGGACATCGACTTGAAGAATGAATGTAATGCAATATATCAGACAGGTAATAGCCTACTCTCTCTCTCTCTCTCTAATACTGTATAAAATTCAATGTGTTTCAATGAAGCGACTCGACGTTCCTTCGTTACTAGTTCTAAAGTGACATTTTAGAGTTAGTAACGGAGGCTTGGTCCAACTGACAACTTGAGATATGAATCCGTGGCGGAAGGAAAGCAGTATCACAATATGAGCAATATCACACTCGTAGCCATGCGATATGGCTGTATATCAGCACGAACGAATCACAGCGTGCTGATATACAGCCATATCGCACGGCTACTCGTGTGATATTGCTCATATATCTATGGGTAAAAAAGAACATCGACAACACAAACGACCGTTTTGGATGTATTTTTTGGAGAGATGTTTTGTTTTCTTTTTTTCAGACATTTTTAAAAAATATTTTTTATTTATTTATTTACCGGTACGTTGTAAAATTTAAATTGTTAAAGATTATGTTTGTTGTTCAATGTATTATATAATGAGTGTATTTTGTATTGTATTTTTGGAGGGGTTTTTTTCAGAGATTTTTTTAAAATATATTTTTTAGTTTACCGTATGTTGTGACATTGTTTTTTAAAGATAATTTTTGTTGTTCAATTTAATATATTTCTTGCAGTTCAAAGCATCAAGTGTCTTGTATTTATCTTGTACTTACATTCATTCTTCATTTTTAATTTTTCTTAGATTGTTTCCTTAAATGAATGGTTGGGCTTACCTTGCATGAATTGCCCAGTTAGGACCAACATAAGATCCTTACAGAGCCCACTTTAAGCCCATATGGGCATTCACGGTTGAATCCTGGTGCAAGCCCACTGTAAACCCCTTTAGGCAGGTGGGGCCCAAATGGGTCTGACACAAATTGCCCGGTTAAGACCCACATAAGATCCTTACCGATCCCACTTAAAACCCACCTGGGCATCCATGGCTGGCCCCCATGTGGATCCCGGGTGCAAACCCACTTTAAACCCCTTTGGGCAGGTGGGGCCCAAATAGGTCTGTCATGAATTGCCCGGTTAAGACCCACATAAGACCCTTACAGATCCCACTTAAAACCCATCTGGGCATCCACGGCTGGTCCCCATGTGGATCCCGGGTGCAAGCCCACTTTAAACCCTTCAGACTGGTGGGCCCCAAATGGGTCTGGCATGAATTGCCCAGTTAGGACCCACATAAGACCCTTACAGATCCCACTTAAAACCCACCTGGGCATCCACGGCTGGCCCCCATGTGGATCCCGGTTGCAAACCCACTTTAAACCCCTTTGGGCAGGTGGGGCCCAAATGGGTTTGGCATGAATTGCCCAGTTAGGACCCACATAAGACCCTTACAGATCCCACTTAAAACCCATCTGGGCATCCATGGCTGGCCCCCATGTGGATCCCGGTTGCAAACCCACTTTAAACCCCTTTGGGCAGGTGGGGCCCAAATGGGTTTGGCATGAATTGCCCAGTTAGGACCCACATAAGACTCTTACAGATCCCATTTAAAGCCCATCTGTGTAGCCATGTTGCAAAGCCCACTTTGGACCCCTTTGGGCAGGTGGGGCCCAAATGGGTCTGACATGAATTGCCCAATTAAGACCCATGCAGTACCCTTACAGGTCCCACTTTTAGTACGTCTGGGCTTCCACGGCTTGCCCCAATGTGGATCCCGGGTGCAAGCCCATAATGGGGCCCACATTTGCCGCCCATGAAGCCCTCATCTGGGCCCCACATGTCATTGCTGGCTGGGCACTAGCCAGTTAGCAAAATTCTACAAACACCAACAAACTTCTATGTTTATAGACAAACAGTTGTTCATGCTATAAATTAAACGCTACCTTTACAAAAATGCTACAACTCAGTCATGTATTCTGTTACAGCAAAGCTTTAATCAAGGTTCAAGGTTGATTTATTTATATAGCACATTTAAAAACAGCAAGCATGGCTGACCAAAGTGCTGAACAATAAGGCGAAGGAAAAAAAAAAGGAGAAAAACAAGAGAACATACAAAGTGATACATACATTCACACAATATACTCATACTGAATTAAAAGCTAAAGAAAAAAAGTAAGTTTTAAGAGAAGATTTAAAAATAGTTATAGACTGTGCCGATCTGATATAGGCTGGTAGACTGTTCCACAGCCTGGGGCCAGCGATAGCAAAGGCTCTATCACCTCTCTGCTTTAATCGCGATCTGGGGACACAGAGAACTCTCTTATCAGCAGATCTCAGATTTCGAGTGGGATTGTAAGGGTGGAGTAGCTCAGACAGATAGCTTGGTGACTGGTTATTTAGCGATCTTTAATCAGGATAAAACTGTATATTGAAAGCTAACAACTAGAAGCAGGAAGTCAAACGAGCCGTTCATATGACAATGGAAACAGAGGAGTAGAATAAAGGTAAAATATATGAAAAATACGCCTTTTTTGAAAAACACAAAGCATTAAGACATGTTAAACTGTGCGTACACTCTGGTGGTGATGGCGCTGGTGTGTGTGGCTTGTCGTCCTCTGTCTGTTACTTTCTTGTTTATTTGTTTTAATATGTTTTACAGTAGGTGGAGAACCAAAATGGGTATTACCGCCGCCGCGGGGCCGTTGCGTTAACTGAAATTCAGTCGCGTGTAACCCGCTGCATGTCTCCCAACATTGCGCATCCGTCATGCTATTCACTTTTCATAATCAAGATTGGTGACATCTTAAAAAAAATATTAGGTTATAGCCCAATATTTAAATATAAATATGAAACTAAATTGATTACATTTTTATCCCTCTGGCCGACGAAAACGCCGGCGCTTTCTGATGGATTTTTTCCTCATGACAGCTGAAACAACTTAAAACAGGCCTTCCGTCATTTTGGCGATAGCCTACAGATTGATGCAAGACTACAAATGGTCTACTTTTATTTGTGTACGCTCACAATAACAACAAAACCTTGTGCTTTAGTAAAATAAAATAAATAAAAAACAGGGTGAGCTTTTAGCTGTCTCTCTGCGAGAAACGTCTCAAAAATTAACTTAAACTCAGCGAATAATTGTACCTAAAAAGAAAGAAATATCTCAGTTCGATAATAAATTCGTAGGTCTGTGTTAAATAAGAGGCGATCCGCTGGAATATGTTGTTTCTGAATTTGATATTTTAAGGAATAGAATACACTCCTGCATTTAAATGCGGCTGCAGAAGTTGCAGTTGTTTTTATGACGTTTTATTAATCCATCCATTCTTTTTAGTTTCAATTATTTAGCTAAATCGTGCCTTAATAATGGGAGCGAAATTATTCGGTGACTCACGTTTTACTAATTCATGAAACACGCAACAATTTCTTAATCAGTGTCCAAACAGGCTATATTTTTCCTAAGTAGTTATCTGTCAAATATTTTTGAAATGGGTTGTCCCTATTCTCTTAATGAGTAATAGGCATAACGTTCAATAAACCAATCAGAGTGTCATCTCCCATTCCCTTTAAGAGCGAGAGGCCATGGCGGATTGATATTTACATGGCGGAATTTGTTGGCGGAAAAGCTGAAATTACCTGTTAAGTGGCCAGTCAATCTTTCAGTCATCTGCGTTGGATGCAGGCCTTCAAATACATTTACATTTTACATTTAGTCATTTAGCAGACGCTTTTATCCAAAGCGACTTAGAAATGAGAGTAGTAGAATCAATCAAATCAACATGAGAACAACAGTATGTAAGTGCTGTGTGAAGTCACAGTTATGTCAGTAAAGTGCTCGTAGCAATAATTTTTTTTTTTTTTTTTTTTTTTTTATAAAATAAATACACAAATAGATAGACGAATATTAGTCAAGGTAAGTGCTACTATTACTGGATCAAGTGCTGATGAAAAAGATACGTCTTTAGCATTTTTTTGAAAATGGCTAGAGACTCAGCTGCTCAGATAGAGCATGGCAGGTCATTCCACCAACCAGGGACAGACCCGGAAAAGGTCCGTGAGAGTGATTTTGTGCCCCTATGTGATGGCACCACAAGGCGCCGTTCACTTGCAGAACGCAAGTTTGTGGAGGGCGCGTAAGTCTGAAGTAGTGAGTTAAGGTATAGTGGTGCAGAGCCAGCGGTCGTTCTGTAGGCAAACATCAGAGCCTTGAATTGGATGCGAGCAGCTACTGGCAGCCAGTGCAGACTGACGAAGAGATGAGTGACGTGTGCTCTCTTCGGTTCGTTGAAGACCAGTCTTGCTGCAGCATTCTGGATCAGTTGTAGAGGCTTGATAGTGCATGCTGGAAGGCCAGCCAAGAGAGCATTACAGTAGTCCAGTCTGGATAGAACAAGAGCTTGGACAAGAATTTGTGTGGAATGTTCCGATAGGAAGAGTCTAATCTTCCTGATGTTGTACAAGGCAAATCTGCAGGACCGGGTCGTTGCTGCAACATGATCTGTGAAGCTTAAACAATCATCCATCACCACTCCAAGGTTCCTGGCTGTCCTGGAAGGAGTAATGGTTGAAGACCCAAGTTGAACTGAAAGGTTGTGATGAAGTGTTGGGTTGGCACCGACCACAAGCAGTTCCGTTTTTGCAAGGTTGAGTTGAAGGTGGTGGTCCTTCATCCAGGCAGAAATGGCTGTCAGGCAGGCTGCAATGCGACCAGCAACCGTCGGATCATCTGGTTGGAATGAGAGGTAGAGTTGTGTGTCATCAGCATAACATTGATAGGAGAAACCATGATCCTGAATGACCGATCCTAGTGATGACATGTAGATGGAGAAGAGAAGTGGTCCAAGAACAGAGCCCTGAGGTACCCCAGTAGCAAGATGATGTGACTTGGACACCTCACCTCTCCAAGATACCCTGAAGGACCTACCTGAGAGGTAAGACTTGAACCACTGGAGTGCGGTTCCCGAGATGCCCTTCGACATGAGTGTTGACAGGAGGATCTGGTGGTTCACTGTGTCAAAGGCAGCAGACAGATCCAGCAAGATGAGTACTGATGATTTTGAAGATGCTCGTGCCAGTCTCAGGGCTTCAGTGACTGAGAGCAGGGCAGTCTCAGTTGAGTGGCCACTCTTGAAACCAGACTGGTGGTTGTCAAGGAGGTTGTTCTGTGTGAGATAAGTAGACAGTTGGTTGAATACAACTCTCTCAAGTGTCTTTGCAATGAAGGGAACAAGGGGATACCGGACTATAGTCTTCTAAAAGTGCTGGATTCAGAGTGGGTTTCTTAAGCAGTGGGGTAATCCTAGCCTGCTTAAAAGCTGTGGGAAATGTTCCAGTGTGAAGGGAGGAATTGATTATGTGAGTGAGTGCAGGTAGAATTGAGGAGGAGATGGCCTGAAGAAGATGAGTGGGGATAGGGTCTAGCAGACAGGTAGTAGGGTGATTGGAGAGGATGAGTTTGGAAACACCTGCCTCAGAGAGCATGGAGAAGGAGGGGAGAGTTTGTATGTTTTCAATTAAGATGTTATTGTCAGTGTGTGGTGTGGAGAATTGGCTGCTGATGGTTGTTATTTTATGTGTGAAGAAAGTGGCAAAGTCATCAGCTGTAAGAGCTGATGTGGGAGGGAGGGGAGGAGGGCAAAGAAGAGAAGAGAAGGTTTTGAAAAGTGTGCGGGAATCATTTGAGTTGTTAATTTTAGTGTGATAGTAAGAGGTTTTAGCATTGGAGACATTAGTAGAGAAAGAAGAAAGGAGTGACTGATATAAGCTAAGGTCAGTAGGATTTTTAGATTTGCGCCACTTCCTCTCTGCAGCCCTGAGTCTAGACCGATGCTCACGGAAAGCATCAGAGAGCCAGGGGGCAGAGGGGGTGGGGCAGGCTGGTCTGGTTAAAAGGGGGCAGAAATCATCTAAGCAAGATGTTAGAGTGGTGCAGAGAGTGTCAGTAGCAGTGCTAGTGTCCAATGATGAGAATTGGTTAGCAGGAGGAAGTGTGGATGAGACCGAAGAAGATAGATGGGATGGTGAGAGGGAGCGTAGGTTTCGCCGAAAAGTGACATGTGGTGGAGTGTGTGATGAGTTGGGGTCAGGTTGAGTGTGAAAGTAATGAGAAAGTGGTCTGAGGTGTGTAGTGGAGTAACCAGTGTATTGTCAGTGGAGCCACAGCGTGTGTAGATGAGGTCCAATTGGTTACTCAAGTGCCTTGTCGGTGTCCTTGCTCGGTGGAGTCGCACAGGTAGAGTCACTGGTCTTTACACTTTTCGGTCTTCACACGAGGAGGGCTTCACATGAGGGCTGCCGCGGTACACTACACACTTATATCAGCTTCTTACAATGTTAGTTAGTTCAGCAGGCCACGCCTTACTAATGTAATGATGAATAGTCCCGCGCGATGAGTCAGTTAATATATATGTGTGTGTGTCAGAGGTGTAAAGTATTTGAGTAAATGTAATTAGTTACTGTACTTAAGTATCTTTTTGGCTACTTTGTAGTTGTACTGAGTATCAAAGATATTGGCAACTTTTACTCTCTACTTGACTACATTTTTGAACAAGTAAATTTACTTTTTACTCCAATACATTTGTGATGAGTAATGCAGTTACACATTACATTTTTCATGGCACCTAACTTTTTCTGCAGCAGTTTGTTTCTGATATAAAGAAGTGATATCACCATCTAAGGGCTTTGAAGGTACTATAACTTGTGCATTTTGCTTTTACTCACCCACACTTGTCAACAAGGATACTTTAGATGAATGTGAGTGGATTAGCAGGTAGTTGCTGATCGCAGGTGTTTGATTTAGGAAATGAGATTGTGACTTCAGCCGGTGATGAGGCTCAAACCAGCACATCCAATGCAAGCAGACTTTGAGTATTTAATTTTACTTAACATTATTTTATTTATCTGCTATATTGACGAGACCTTTTTGACAGATATTGGTTTACGTATGGCCTTTTTGTGTACTTGAATTTAACTGAGACTTGAAAGTTTGTAGGCGTTTAAAAGGTTGTTGTGCCGACCTTGATTTATTGCAATATTGAGGTGTTAAATGTAGTGATTTTGGATTAGCCTCACATGAGGGCACCACAAATGTAATGATTTTTGGTCTTAAATATTAATATTAATATTAATATTTTGTATTAATATTAATATTGAGGCAGATGATTCCTTCCAATATTTCGGGGCACCAGTCAGGATTCTCACCTTGACAATAAAGAACAATCATGAAAGATTGTTAACTGAATTAATATTTTATAAATTGGAGGAAGTTTATCATCTGACCAATCTGAAGGATTTAGTGAGATTCGGGCGAGCTTGTAGAGCCTCTGATTATCAACACAAGAATGACACAGTTTGCAATAAAATGAATTTATTAACAAAAAAGATATACAAGAGTAAAATATCACACTCACTAAATACTACAAAGGAAAATGACTAAACTATTAAGGAAAAATGACTAAACTACTAAGAAAATTGAATCAATAATCAAACAGAAACTACAAACTACAACACAAATGGATGTTAACAGAACTGAATGCCAAGTAGATGAGCAACGGATTGGACGAAGCAATGAATGGGTAATTAGCAGTCTATGAGGGGGTCAATTGTGGTCTTTCTGGATGCTGGTATTAAAAATAAGTAAATAAGCATTTACTCTGAATACAGATAACGTGTCTAATGTATCTATCTGTGTACGCTGACCCTAGAAAAACAGTCTCTACACAAATAGCAATCTCATTTAGCAACAACCTAATGCCAAGGCTTTTGGAAAAGGTTTGGTTAGCTTATATTTACGTTTCACTTGGTCGGGTGATCAGTCCGGGAATGGGAAACGTTGTCCACTGGTATCCTTCCGTGTGCAGTGGGAGACTGGATTGCTTTCCAACAGCTGCAGAGCTGCACTGAGTGCTGGAGGTCTTTGTGTAATCCAGAGAACTGTAGGTCAGATGGTGGTCGGTCCGTAGGATCTTCTGTAGGTTGGAGGTACTTGGGTTATGCAGGTCAGGAGTCAAAGTTCTCTGCAGAAGCACTTTGGCTGCTTGATCCGTGCGGTGAAAGGTTTACTCGCAAGAGTCTCACCTTGGTCGTGCTGTTGTTCTTCCCTCGTCAGGTCAGAAACTCAGAACAAGGGTCTGTTCACTTAGGAAAACTTTTATTCCTTCTCGTTGGGGAGGGGATTACTAATCCCCACCTTTCCTGATGTGGTGATGTAATTGGGTCACAGCATTCCAGGTGTCCGTCCCTTAACACGCCCACCTTTCATCCTGTGAAACTTGTTGTATTGTTCCAAAATACACAGTTAAATAAGACAATGTCTTTAGGACCTTGGAAATGCTTTATTTCTTTTTCAAACCTTTCTCAAAGTCCTTGTGGCAGTGTTCTGAACTCATAGAGTCCAAACTTGATGTGAATTGGTTGAGGTATCACACTTCTGTCTCAGTGGGTGTAGTTGCATTGGCTTTTATTCCAGGTGTGGTTTCTACTGTGTGTGTACAGTTTCCTGGATGAGTACAAGGACACATAGGACATGTTCCTTACAGTATTCCTGTCCATTTTTGGTGATTTCAAGCCAATATGTTTAGAAAATGTCTTCCTTTCTGAGCATTTCTTTGTTCTTGCTGTGCTCTAGCCAGAACCGGTTTGGCAGCCCTAGGAGTCCATGGTCATTCGCACCTTGAACTAAGTGAACAAAGGCAACTCGTGATGAGATTAGCCTATCATCAATGGGCCGTTGATGTCATCTTTCCTGTCTTCCACCTTTGGCAGTCCTGATTACAATAGTCGTTTACTTGACGTTGAGGGTCCGATCACATTCTTTTGATTAATCAAAGTGGGACAAAAGAATGTCTGTTGTGAAGCTCTGGTGCCATCACGTCTGTTGTTCACTACATTCCCCCCTACCCTGGCGGGTCGAGGCCGAAGTCGTTGATCCATCAGGTGTACTAAAGTGGAACAATTAGCGAACAACATACCACACCTAATCCTTTGACCATTGGCATTTCGGTAAAACTTTGTAATAGCTACTATAGGACTTGATAACTATAAAGTTAGTTCTAATCCACCTATGGTAGGACTGACAAGAATTATATCAGGTAAAAGAAACTGAAATCTAAAGACGACTCTAAAATAAAGAATCAAAGAGGAGCTAATCTACACAGTGGGGAATTCTAAAGGACTGCATAGCAGCGTTAGCAAGGGCATGCTGCTGATTAGTATATGTTGTGTGTAGTGATGGAAATAACTAGGGGAGTGGCCTACATGTTGTATGCTCCTAACATCAAAAATTAGAAGGTTTAACCGGAAACCAGTTTCACCAGCTTCTGGGTCTACATGGATTGGCATGGCGCTACCCAAATCATAGGCCAAGTGTGCTTGTTGCATTTGGGTGGTTCCCATTGTAGCCTGTCTCAAGATTCTCTCCACCAGTTCCACAGGTACTAAGTACGGAGGGATCCTGTTCTCTACCAAGCTGTCCAAAGCAGGACTTACTTCTCTACAGAGCAAAAATTCTAGCATCAATGCAGTGGCCATTTGTACATGAGATAGTTCACAATTTGGTGCAGTGTGTGGCTCTTGAGCCACCACAGCATACACCATCATTTCACTCTCACTCCTGAAGTCTACACACTGTCCCCCCCATCCCAAGATGGATGTGGAATGATGGCAATCATCTTAATTGGTAAGATGTCCCCTGTTCACAGATGTCCCCTTTTCTTGGCAGATCTGGGAGCTCTCCTATGACCGGAACTGTTAATTCAAAGTCATGAAAAGATCTGTTGATCAAGTACCCTAAAGGAGGGTAAGTGGGAATGGGAATATCATATCTTGTGAGATTATGTACAAACAGATATGATGCGCAGTTATTAATCTCAAGTTGGGTGTTGCCCCTAACTGAGAGACCTATATCACGGAGTTGGACAGAGGGCTGGGAAATTGCGAGTTTAGCATTTTGCAGATCTTGGCCCTTTATGAAAACCAATTTGACTGGGACACCTGCTGTCTGTGCGGGTACCACTACATCAAATTTGTTCACCAACTGACAAGCTTGGAGAATGGTTTGATTAGACATCATCTGACTAGCATCACCGGACAGCACATTTAAACCAATGTCTGCATGGGACAACAACATCTGGTGGACAGTGTCTAACTGGGCTCCTAACCTTACTAATACATCAGAGCCGATGCATACTGAGGGCTCCGGGTCAGGTACCTCAAGCATGCAATGGGTGAATTGCTTACGACCTAGTTTGAGAGAGACAGAGCAGATTCCAACACTCTTAAATGGGAATGCCAGAAGGCCACTGGTAAGCCACAATTTCTGTTTCTTTTCTATCAGAGGAGTCATGCCAGGTGGCTCGAGCAGTAGTTGGTACAACTGTTTGCTAATGGCTGACTTCTCTGACAGAAAAACAACAACAGTATCTTTGACATCCATGTCGTTAACCTGGATGTCACCTACCACCTGTGGACAATACACCTCTGCATTGCACGGTTCCAGAGTACATAAGAATGCATCTCTTTTCACCAGCACCTGTGTGGGAGGCCAGTTTTCTTGGGGTGCTTCTGCTGACTGAGGTTTAACAGCCTGCTGAAAGGTTTCCCCCCTACCTTCCGGCTCTTCCCCCCATCCAATGAGGTACACGCTGGATGTAGGTGGAGAGGAGTCCTGGTCTAGTCATGCATTTGTTGGCGGGTCCCTATCTTTCTTGGAGGATTTCTCTGTGGACTCTCGATCCTTCAGAACCTCAACTAGCATACGATGCATTTCTGCTAAGTTCACCTGA
This sequence comes from Megalobrama amblycephala, assembly GCF_018812025.1. NCBI lineage: Eukaryota > Metazoa > Chordata > Actinopteri > Cypriniformes > Xenocyprididae > Megalobrama > Megalobrama amblycephala. The sequence continues at coordinate 45,438,821 of NC_063046.1, read as the reverse complement.
TCCCTTTCTGCTTTTTCACTTTCACTTGCCTTGCTTTGCTGGCTAAACCATTTGGGATTATCCCCAGGTTTCCTGAGCCTTTCTCCATGCAGTACATGTCTACTGCTTTTGAATTCTCTGTCACGTGAGGGCTTAAGGCCTTTGACACCCTGTTTGAAGTCATTAGGCTTTGACTGAGAAGAGTAGCCACGACTACCAGCAAACTCACTTCTTGGCTGAGGGAGCTCTGATCCTTCTAACACAAGAGAAGCCTCACTGGCATTTCTGAGCTCAAACACATGGGTACCTGGTTCTCTGTCACTTTTGTCTGTGCTCACCTTCTCATTCTCCCAGGCTCTCATGGCAAGCTGTCTTAACTCTGCTGCAGACATGCGATCAACATCAACAAGAAGTGAAAGGGGTTTCTTGATGGCTGGATGCAGGTTACTTATAAACAGGCTTTTAAACATTACATCTTCCTCCGCCCTAGGGGAGTCAGTGCCAGCAAAGTATACTCTACGTAAACGCTCATAATATTCTCTTGGTGTTTCATAGCGGTTTTGTCTGATCTGCAAAGCAGAAAGACGAGAGGCAGATGGATTCTGATACATTGTGTATTCAGCTCTCAGAGCCCTACACATTTCATAATAGTTTTCAGCAACAGCAGGATTCTGACGTTCCATAAAGCCATGGACAGACCGTGAGGTTGTCTTTCTCAGGAGGAGAAGCTTATCCGCCATAGTGGCTTCTGGGATGTAGGACAGAGCATAGTTAACATCTTTAAGATATAACTCTATGTTGCTACCAGGGAAATCAGGGTTAAACACTTCAATGTCTCGTGCCAATTCCCTAAGTTGACGCAGTCGGCTATCTCTAGCTAACAATGAGCTTGGAGGTTCATAAGACAGGTGAGCAGGTCTTCCCCAGGTCGGAGAGTCAAACGCTGCTTCATGGAAATGATAAGGGCTAGCATCTGTGGCTCGGCGGCCAGTAATTACGGGTTCGCTACTCTGCTGGTAGTGCCGTCCCCGTGCTAGATTATCATACAGGGGGTCCCTGACCATTGAACCAAAAGGGCTGAAATGCACACTTTGTGGTTCGGGCAGCTCATAACGGGTATCTCCCTCTATATCCAATTCTTTCAACCTTCTCCCTATTTCCTCAAATCTTCGCTCAGCAACGTCAGGTTTGCTTGGCCAGTCCAGGGACCTAACAGTAGCTCTGTTGTGACTGTGTTGAAAGTCTCTCAACCTGTCAATTTCTCTGCCTAACTCTTCCCTAAGCTGGGCTTGGACACATTTGGAATCATGTAGCTGTCGCTTAAACATTTCCGCTTGTTCACGAGTATTAGCATAAAGCCTTCTCCCCACTTCTAGGTCAGATCTCAAACTAGAAATTTCAGACACTGCAGCTTTTAATTCTGCCTTTACTTCAGTTTGGCTTGTTTTCACAGCATTTAACTCATCTGCCTTAGCCGATAATTCTTGCCGAGTTTGTGCCAGCTCTGTTTGCAGAGTGGCAGTATCCACATCTTGGTGGTCTACTACAGAAGGGGACGTGAGTGTCCTTCCTTAAGTTCCCTGAGCTCTTTTTTAGCTTCTAGGTACTTATCATTTAGCTTTCTAGCTTCAGCTTCCTGATCATGGACAATACATCGCAAGTCCTCTTTTTCTGCTGACAGACTATCAGCTTCAGCCCTTAGCCGGTCATTTTCTTTACGCAGCTCAGCAATCTCACTCTTAAGGTCCTCTATCCTCAAATCTCTATCTTTTATATGATCCCGGGCAATGTTTACTTTATCAACAGCTTGCGCTAGCTGGGCAGCCCAGTTTAACGCTAAACTAGAGAGCAGTTTAATCAGCTTGTCACCCTTTGGGGCTTTGGTTGCTGTTTCAGATACCAGCTCTTCTGTTTTCTGGCTAATTTCATCATAGTCCAGACCATGAAGTGTTTCTACGTACCCTGGATTAACGCCACTGGTAAGGTCTACTACCAGCTGTTCAGGCATGGTTAATTCAGCCATTTGGTTATGCTATGTTACACTCAGCTGCCTTTAAAAGTATAGATAACCCCTGTTACAACAGGTCACACAAAGAAGCAAAGGGTACGATGCTAGCTTTGAATCGTCGGTGGGTGTTGACCTCTTCCGACAGGTTTCACAAAGAAACAACAATGCAATATTATAGACTTATTAGGTACATACGCCCTATGCTATGTTTAGCAACAATATGGCAAATGCTCACAAGTTACAGTGTTTGCCGAGGCTATGTTTTCCTGACAAAGGAAATTTTTTTGTTATTGCTAGCTTTTAGGTTGTCGGTGGGTTTTGACCTCTTCCGACAAGTTTCACAAAGAAACAATAAAGCAATATTATAGGCTTACTAGGTACATATGCCCTATGCTATACTTAATAGCAATTAAATGGCCACTACTCAAGAGTTAAAGTCTGCCAATGCTACCTGTTCCTAATACAGGAAAAATTACCAGATCTTTGCCAACACACAATGATCCACAGACTAGCCAAACTCTGTACTTGCCAAACAAATCCTTTCCGTAAACAGTACTGTAAATGTGAGTGGAGAAAGCTATCAATCAGGTCTGGAGGGAACCACAAACTAATAATAGATTCTGGTGTCGGAGCTGGTAAGCTGAACTGAAACTTGGTTTCCTTTTAAAGCTTTACTCTTCTTATCTTTCTGTGTTTTCAGTTGTATTGACAAAACAAAAGGCTCATTTCAATCTAAGCTCGCCTCACACGGGGCACCAAAAATGTAGTGATTTTGGATTAGCCTCACATGAGGGCACCACAAATGTAATGATTTTTGGTCTTAAATATTAATATTAATATTAATATTTTGTATTAATATTAATATTGAGTCAGATGATTCCTTCCAATATTTCGGGGCACCAGTCAGGATTCTCACCTTGACAATAAAGAACAATCATGAAAGATTGTTAACTGAATTAATATTTTATAAATTGGAGGAAGTTTATCATCTGACCAATCTGAAGGATTTAGTGAGATTCGGGCGAGCTTGTAGAGCCTCTGATTATCAACACAAGAATGACACAGTTTGCAATAAAATGAATTTATTAACAAAAAAGATATACAAGAGTAAAATATCACACTCACTAAATACTACAAAGGAAAATGACTAAACTATTAAGGAAAAATGACTAAACTACTAAGAAAATTGAATCAATAATCAAACAGAAACTACAAACTACAACACAAATGGATGTTAACAGAACTGAATGCCAAGTAGATGAGCAACGGATTGGACGAAGCAATGAATGGGTAATTAGCAGTCTATGAGGGGGTCAATTGTGGTCTTTCTGGATGCTGGTATTAAAAATAAGTAAATAAGCATTTACTCTGAATACAGATAACGTGTCTAATGTATCTATCTGTGTACGCTGACCCTAGAAAAACAGTCTCTACACAAATAGCAATCTCATTTAGCAACAACCTAATGCCAAGGCTTTTGGAAAAGGTTTGGTTAGCTTATATTTACGTTTCACTTGGTCGGGTGATCAGTCCGGGAATGGGAAACGTTGTCCACTGGTATCCTTCCGTGTGCAGTGGGAGACTGGATTGCTTTCCAACAGCTGCAGAGCTGCACTGAGTGCTGGAGGTCTTTGTGTAATCCAGAGAACTGTAGGTCAGATGGTGGTCGGTCCGTAGGATCTTCTGTAGGTTGGAGGTACTTGGGTTATGCAGGTCAGGAGTCAAAGTTCTCTGCAGAAGCACTTTGGCTGCTTGATCCGTGCGGTGAAAGGTTTACTCGCAAGAGTCTCACCTTGGTCGTGCTGTTGTTCTTCCCTCGTCAGGTCAGAAACTCAGAACAAGGGTCTGTTCACTTAGGAAAACTTTTATTCCTTCTCGTTGGGGAGGGGATTACTAATCCCCACCTTTCCTGATGTGGTGATGTAATTGGGTCACAGCATTCCAGGTGTCCGTCCCTTAACACGCCCACCTTTCATCCTGTGAAACTTGTTGTATTGTTCCAAAATACACAGTTAAATAAGACAATGTCTTTAGGACCTTGGAAATGCTTTATTTCTTTTTCAAACCTTTCTCAAAGTCCTTGTGGCAGTGTTCTGAACTCATAGAGTCCAAACTTGATGTGAATTGGTTGAGGTATCACACTTCTGTCTCAGTGGGTGTAGTTGCATTGGCTTTTATTCCAGGTGTGGTTTCTACTGTGTGTGTACAGTTTCCTGGATGAGTACAAGGACACATAGGACATGTTCCTTACAGTATTCCTGTCCATTTTTGGTGATTTCAAGCCAATATGTTTAGAAAATGTCTTCCTTTCTGAGCATTTCTTTGTTCTTGCTGTGCTCTAGCCAGAACCGGTTTGGCAGCCCTAGGAGTCCATGGTCATTCGCACCTTGAACTAAGTGAACAAAGGCAACTCGTGATGAGATTAGCCTATCATCAATGGGCCGTTGATGTCATCTTTCCTGTCTTCCACCTTTGGCAGTCCTAATTACAATAGTCGTTTACTTGACGTTGAGGGTCCGATCACATTCTTTTGATTAATCAAAGTGGGACAAAAGAATGTCTGTTGTGAAGCTCTGGTGCCATCACGTCTGTTGTTCACTACATAAATTTTATTTTGATTTTGCAAAATAAACATGATTTCTCATCTTACAAATCAATTGTTTCTTATTTTCACCGACATGTCTCTCAGGTGTTGAGGACTAGTGCATCTTTAAACCCATATTTAGTATGAGTAAAATACTTAAGTACTGTTAAAATCAGATACTTTAAGACTTTTACTCAAGTCGTATTGGAATTTGTGACTTGTAACTTGTAATGGAGTCATTTTCCCTATAAGGTATCTGTACTTTTACTCAAGTATGGTTTTCAGGTACTCTTTACACCTCTGGTGTGTGTATTGGCACGATTGTTCAATTAATTAGCCAATTTCGTTCATCATTATAAGCAGCAATAGGCTGAATTGAAAATAGGTAGCCTAATTCTAATACACACAATGACTATTCATCATTACATTTTTATATTTATGTAGCCTACACAATAATATTCTTTTACACTGTAATCCTTTTGTTTTTAATATTTGGCATGTTTGTGTGATGCGCATCCCTGTGTGTAATAAGCAAAGTCAACGCGCTCTAACAAAAAAATATTGCGCCATTGACTTTAGACTTTAGACCAGGTTTGAGTTGGTCTATGGCGCAGTCTATTTTCAGCTCCTTAAAATAGCAATGCGCCGGCAATGTGCCTGAACACACCTCTTTTTTAGACCAGCATGCCCATGGGCGCACTAACTGGCGCAAATGCATTTACTAATTTAAGGACGTGGCACTGAACGGGAAAACGCAAACGGCGCCGGACGCAAACTAGCAAACACACTTGTGCTGCTCCTTGCGTCGCATTGCGCCGGGTGTATTATAAGGCCCTTAGAGGCAAACAGACGGTTACATCCATAAAGAAGACCCCGACAAAGAGAAAGCGTGCCCGAACAACTTATTTCATTGGAGGCAACGAGATCTGCAAGAATACTTCTCTGTTTCTTATGGGGTGAGTTTCCATAAACATCAAAGTTTGTCATTTTGTGTTCATTCTAAGAACATATACACGTTTTCTCATGTGTCTATGGTTATTAGCTAGCTCAGTAGCTAGCTCAGGACTGTCGTTTTAATTTGATTACTATAACGTGCTTTTAGATGGTAATGTAAGCATCTGCTATTAATTTAAATAACACTTCAATTGCTTGAATTGACTGGTGTGAATGACTTAGCCCATGTTAACCTGCCTGTTAGCATTCTTGAATTGAATGTGATGCTAATAATTTTAGCCAGTGGTGGAGGAAGTGCTACTTAATATTCTTAACAAGGATTTACCAACATAATAGTAAATGTATCAGATTAAATTCCTAGTATAAAGTATCCGTAGCCGTAAAATGTGTGTTATAAATCAAAAGTATTTATGAAGAGTTTAATGTACAGGATTTTTTAAATTCTTTGACTCAAACCAGGTCTAACTACTAACTGCGGTCTAAACCAGGACTATAGTGACCAAAATTATCACGGTTATCACAGAATCCTGTTCAAAAAGTCCTAATGCTACACAATGAAATCAATTCACCACGTTTTATGTAGAAAACCATCAAATAACAAATTAAATTAGCATCAGTATGTACTTTTTGTTTACATAAACATTAAAATAATAACATTAAAAATGATGGCCAGATTTTAAAGGAGTGTCTTGCAACATGTTATCTACAATGCACAAGTTCAAATAGAGTTTTGACAAAAAAGGTTTTATAAAAAGATAAAACTCACATATTTCAGCCTCTAAATCATTTTTATAAAAGTCAAAAAAGATAAAGTACTGACATTTACAATAGTATGCAGTCCGATATTTCCCGTTGCGTCTGTCGTTGCTATGCAACCATGCAGCTTTACAGGGGGGAGCTTTACAGGGGGTATGGCTTATCTAAATGAGATGTAAATGAGCCCTATTGTCACTCCCAGCAGGTGAGAACAGGCGAGAACTACACAATCTTTAGAGGCCATTTTCTCCTTTAGAGCTTTTTTGACCTTCAAATGGCCACAACTTCTCCAAATATTATCAGATTTCCATGTGTTACACATCGTTGGAAAGCTTGGAGACTACACTTTCAGAATCTTTGAATAACTCAAAATGCCTCAGAACCGACTTGTGTCCCTACTATCCGTGATTGGTCACAAATGTTTCACCACTTTTAACATACGATCATCAAACATTGCTTGACATTAAAGTCATCACTGAAGAGTTACTCCGCTATGTCCAGTGTGGTACACAGTTTGCTCCTCCTCTGGTGTCTATTTTGGACTATCTATGCTGTCTGCCTTATCTAACCCTTCGTTCACTATCCCGGACACCTCAGCGGATCAATGAGTCATCCCAGGTAAAAAAGAAGTACATTTCTATAATATACTTAAAGTGCTCTATTTTCATGCACTAATTCTGTACTTAATATACTAAAAAATCCTCTTTAGTACTACTTAAGATAATCTTAAGAACATCTAAGTGTACTCAACTGTGCTATTTTGAGACAGCATGAAATATGAACTAAAATGTATTTTTAATATACTATCTCTGTATTTAAAAATGTATTTAGATACTACTTATAGTACATTTGAACCCATAGTGTACTACAAGTGGTAATTAAATATATTTTTTAAATACAGAGATAGTATATTAAAAGCAAATTTTAGTTCATATTTCATGCTGTCTCAAAATAGCACAGTTGAATACACTGAGATGTTCTTAAGATGATTTTAAGTAGTACTAAAGAGGATTTTTTTGTATATTAAGTACAAAATTAGTGCACAAAAATAGAGCACTTTAAGTATATTATAGAAATGTACTTCTTTTTTTACCTGGGATGCCAGATCAGGATGTCTTTGTCAGTGACAAACAAGACGGTTATCCTCAGTGACTTTTTTACTTGATGCAGTCTAGACTTCTTGTTTATCACGGAAACTTGGCTCACTCCAGAGGGCCTTGAGCCCGTTTTCCGAATTGGTTCCATCTGATTATACTTTTTTAAACTCTCCACCATGAGTATGCGTCGTGCGGGGAGGAATGGCTTCTATTTTTAAACAGAAATAATCGCTGTAGGATGTTAACGACTGATGTCTATTCTAGTTTATGAACTTCAGTTATTTGTTTTAGAATTCGATAATCCAATGGCAATTTCAGTCATCTATCTCAGACCTAAACCACACAAAGACTTTATTAATGAGTTGTCAGACTTTTTAGGGAGCATTATCCCCAATTTTGATAAACTTTTATTTCTGGGGGATTTTAATATACACGTGTGCTGCCCAGCTAATATATTAGCCAACTAATTTGAGCCTTATTGACTCTTTTGATTTGATACAGCTTGTAAATTCTTCCACTAATGTTCATGGTCACACTCTATCTACTGCAGGTTCCCGAAATCAAATCCTGTCCTCGTCCAGACACATCAGAAAACAGGCATTAAGAGAGGCATCCGGCCAGCCCACCAAGCAAGAAAGCTTGGAGAATTCCTCCACGTACCTCTCCAGCTGGCGACCGTCCTGCCGAAACCCACAAAGACGGTCCTCCACTGAAGTGAACAATGGTTGGCCAGACGGGGAAGTAGAAACAAGGGAGATTCCCATGTTTGTCTCAGAATAGATCTGTGTTGTTACTCTGGCGAGATTCGGTTATGGTCCGGTCTTCTGTTACAATCAAAGAAGGGCAGAGACACTGGATGCATAAAAGTGAGTGTTTATTTTCACAACCAGATAAAACAACACTTAAGCAGGTGAGTAGATAGAAAGTCTTCAGTGGAATAGAGATGAATAGAGTGATAATACTGTCCTTTGTTGTTGAAGGAGGATGAATGACGATCGGAGGTAGTATTCCACACAACACAAGGTTGAGGGATTTCAAGCACATCTAACAATAGTTCCACATAGAAGACAAGAGACGAACAGAGTAACAGGTGGATTCCCAATGAGGTCCTTGCAGGGAGCATACAAGTAAGATGCTAACAGGAAGCTGTTAACAGGAAGCCATTAACGAGACCGGACAATGAGTATGACTGAATGAGGGGCCGTTTCTCAAAACCAAGTACGCAAACTTCTGACTCACGTCCTTGGTAGTTAGGACTTGGCAAGTTCGACTCAGGAGAACAAACTCCAGTGGACGGGAGAACACAAGTCCAGTGATTCTGCAAATGGAACAGCAGCGTTCTTGATAACGTCACTCAGCTCGCTCTGGCTTCTCCGGTTATCTCTGTATGTATGTTTTAGCCAACAATAAAACGAAATTTGTTATAAAACACCACTCTGCCTCTTTTCGTTTTATTTAAAAAAAAAACAAAACAAAAAAAAAACATAATAATAGTCTCAGGCAACGAGTGATTGATTATCTGCAATGTCTGAATATATTTATCGCAAAACGAAATATTAAACAACCCTGCCTCTTTTCGTATATATTTCAAAAATATTAAATGTAATACTATTTGTGCATACTCTGATTATCTTCACTGTAATGAAATGAAATAGGCTATAACATAAAACAAAAACCATGTCTCTATTTCATTTATGTCAGTTTTAATGATCAATAATAGCCATTATAAAAGGTAAGAATATACAATAAGAAATAAAGCAAACATTCAGTCAAGCGTACAAAATCAGCGCTTTAGTAGGATACAAAAGTTAAACAGCCATATATTAAGATATGAAATGTCACGTTGCCCTCAGCCAAAACGGAGCCAGCGGCAAACATCAGAAGGATTAGCCGAGGTAAGGCTGCTCTCTGCTGGGTACATGAGCGCTGAGCGTCTGGTGATCGCCTGGATCTCACAACTGAACGTCAGATCAAACGTCAGATCGTCAGATCAGACAACGTCAGATCAAATTGTCAGAAAGGCGCTATCTTTGTCAATAAACCACAAATTTGAGCTTTAAACCTGCACATTTTCACCTGAAAAACTCTTAAAACTACATATCATGACATAATAACAGTAATATTTTTAAATTATGCGTGTTTTCTGCTTTTCTATTGACGCTTGCTGGTTAGTGCGAGATGCATTCTGGGATACCTGGCTCTCTCAAGTCTGCACAAGTCACCTCTCGATGCATCCTCGATAAAAGGGGCGGATCAAGAACACATTCGGGGATTTGATCTGAACTTGGCTAGATGTGAACTTTGAATTGGAACAGTACTTGGACAGCGACTGATGACGTTTCAAAAGTCCACAAGAACACAAGTACAGACAAGTACGCATATTGAGAAACGGCCCGAGTCTTTTATACTGTGAGTGATGAGCGCTAATCAAATGCAGGTGTGTGTTATTAGAGTCAGGTGACAGGGTGTATGTAGAGCCAAGGTGGATTATGGGAAATTGAGTCCAAACACAGAAGGGAACTGTGACACCTACAGAGACTCTAGACACATGTGACAAATTTCTTTTTTTTTTTTTTGTGGACAAGATAAGAGATATCAGGCTAAATATCCCCTTTTCTTGTCATGATTCTTCTGCTCCCCCATCCTGTACCAGCATCCTGAATCAGTTTGAGCCTGTAACTCTGCTGGCTTTACAAGATATTGTAAGCCAGCTTAAACTTTCTGGATCACCCCCATAATGTTATTCCTCCACGATTATTTTCTTTGAAGTCTTTGAGGTGATTGGGCCTACTGTTTTAAAGATTATGAAACAGCTATGGTTCCAGATGATATGAAGCATGTCATCCACTTCTCAAAAAGCCTAGTTTAGACCCAACAGTGCTCACTAATTTTGTATCAAATCTTTCTTTTATGTCAAAAATTTTAGAAAAATTGTTTTGCACCTACTGGAGAGCTTTCTGTTTAATAATAATATTTTTGAAGTGCTTCAATCAGGTTTTAAGAAAAAAACATTCCACAGAAACGGCACTGGTTAAAGTTCTTAACAACATTTTATTGACTCTTGACTCTGGAAAATCTGCTGTTTTAGTGCCGTTAGACTTTAGTGTGGCATTCAATACTTAGAGTCCTGATCTGAAGACATCTACATGGAAATATTCAGTTACAGTTGTAGGATTATTACTGAACGAAGCACATTAAATGACCAAAACACTCCACATTCAAAAGATCAAAGAGAATCAACTCATTCCCCCACCAAGACCTACATGAATCACAATATTGCTGAAAAATCATGTTCTCCAATTGCCACCATTTGGAGACCATTTACTGAAGGGACAGATCAAAAAGATTATCTCTCACTTTGTTGACGAAGGAACAGATGGATCAACAAAGTCCAAGATACAAGCCGTAAATTCACACTGTTATCAGGAAAACTTAGACCTGCGACACATCTCGAGGTGAAGATCACAGCAGGGCACCATGGGAATCACCCACAAGAAACTTTTCCTCTGCCCAGCTTTGCATTTCAAAAGACATTCCAAAGTTCAACAGAAACAATTTAGAAAATACTGCTAGAGATCTGAACTTATCACCAAAAAGCAGTCTCTAACATGTCATATGTATTAGTTATGTTTTATGTTGTTCATGGAATGCATGCAATTCTTTCTCTGTGTTTTAAATATTGATTACTGGTGTGTGTTGATTGGTATGGTTGTGATGGATGAATGCTTTACAGTATTTTGATGCAAAATTGATTTATGTAAGATGTATGACTTTTGAATCAGCAAAATTAAATTCTCAAAGTTCTGACCAAAATCCCTAAGTTTGAGAACAAAGGACTGTAAGGAGAGTATGCTAATTGCATACAAGGACAGGAGAACTAGGCATTGGACCCCGCCCATAACAGGACCTGATTGGCTAAAACAATCGGAAGGGCGGAACCAACAAATCATTAAAAACTCAATACAGCGCATTGTGAAATGGGCTTTTGCTTTTTCGGCTTTTGCTTTTTCAGCTTTTGCACTTCGTCTTGGCATTCGCTGAGGCGGCGGACCAAACATCGTCCTGCCTGCAAGCCAAACCACTTCAAGACTCACTCAAACCCCTGCAAGAAACTTCGTTGAACTCCGCAGCCGAGGACTCACCAAAAGTCCTTTGTTTCCAGCAACTCCTTGAGACGCAGAGAGACACTCACGCAAGTTCTTTTTCTCCTTAGCCCAGGTAAGATGCTTCTGATGTTGTTTCTGTTTCAGAAGTGGCTTGGTAGTCCTTTTCCTGAAGATGTCTGAGTGTGGTGACTCTTGATGCGCTGACTCAGGCTTCATTCGACTCATTGTGAAGCTCTCCCAAGTGTTTGAATCAGCTTTACTTGACAGTATTCTCAAGCTTGTGGTCATCCCTGTTGCTTGTGCACCTTTGCCTACCCAATTTCTTCCTTCCAGTCAACTTTACATTTAATATGCTTTGCTACATCACTCTGTAAACAGCCACCCCATTCAGTAATGACCTTCTGTGACTTACTCTCTTTGTGGAGGGTGTCAATGATTGTCTCCTGGACCATTGCCAAGTCAGCAGTCTTCCCCATTACTGTGGTTTCAAAGAACAAGATGTAGGGACTCGTTCGACAGACGTTACCAAATGGCTTTATCAGCCAGAGGCATGATTGAACAAAGCTTCATTTGGTCCAAAAGATCCATTTCCTGACAGGAAAAACCTAGCCTTAACAGAAGTGATGACACAACTTCTTTTAACAAAGGACTCTGTCTAAAGGACTTCTTAGCTCATCAGCAATAAACTAATCAGAACCTATCACAGGGTCTGATCACATTAAGTCTATTGACTCTCTCACAAAACCCTCTTGTATTATCGGACGGAACAGGAAAACACTCATCAACGGATTTAAAGACAAATCTGTCCTATCTATACCTCCTTTGTGTTGAATAATCCATTGTGACCCGGTCATTTGTGACTCTGGTCACTGTTCAGTGGCTCTATGCTTAAGGACTCAATCTTGAATCTCAAAAGGGACAATCATTTAAAGTATTAACCATATCCAGAATAATACATGCCATGATGTGATTACTAACATGTTGGAGTCAATGCATTATATGTTTGTATTCCCGTATGCATTTTCTTTCTCTTGTAATCATTGTTTTAATTAGGTCAGTCTAGTAATATGTGTGTAAGAAGTGTGTCATGTTTGAGTTCTAAATGCAGAATTTATAATTCTCTGTAATTCTGTGTGAATGAAATAGTGAAATTTAGTATCAGGAAGATATTAAGAAACATTATAAAGTTGTTAATAAAACAGGAGAATGTTCCACAGATATCATGCGATGTGATCAATAGACAATAGACGAGGCGTGTCTAATCTCCGTAGCAACGTCTCATTGGAGGATCGCTCCTTTAAAACTATGCTGTCCAAACAAGCTAGTGCTGGAAGTCAGAAATCGGTCAGAAGTCAAGGCTCGAAGTCGGTCGTCGAAGTCGGAGTTGAAACCCAGCAGCCGAAGCACCGCTACTTTGACCACAGCTGAAAAGTCGCTTGGGTCATGCTGAAAAGGAGAAGTTGATGCTGATTTTCCATCTAACAGTCGCCGACGTCATCCACGAGCCGCGCAGCTGACCATCCAACAGCCGTCTCATCCAAACTCCAAAACACTCTGTGAAATATCTGACCAAAGTCTCCAAAGAAGAAAACTGCTCAGAACAGCGCGTTTTACCAGCCAGCAACGACTTTAAAGTTTCCGCGCAAACCCACGAAGGGCTTTCCCGAGAAGACGTCACCTGAAAGACAGCCAATCCAGAACGGGACTCCGCTGCACACGAGTCGCAGAACAACCCGATTACCTCAGCTGTCAGAGCAAACGCAGGTACAGGCAAACTTCTCTTTCTTGCTGGAAACTGGTGAAACTCCTTTAAACCTAAAGAATCAAGCCAAAGCTCTGCTTTTGTGATTTTCCTCAGGTTGCGATGTTTAGTTAGTATTTGGGACTTTCTTCATAACTCATATTCAACTCCGTGAATGTGTGTGTGTCTGCGTATGAATGTGTGTGTGTGTGTGTTTAGCCTTAGTTTCCTGTAATCATTAGAAGTAGTCAATAAAGCTTGTTTTGATTTTCACCTATACGAGTTTCTTGTGCTGTGTATCAAATTACTGCCTTAAACTTAAAAGATCCTAGAAGTTACCTCTTGCTTATAATAATATAATAATTATAATAATAATAATCATAATAAAATATTGTTACTGTTGGCCGCAGAATAATATTTTATCCAGAATTAGTAAAATACTCTAACCTCAATTTTTCGCTGGACGAATAATTGATAAAGTGTTAAATATTAATTCTGAATCATTTACAGTGAATCAATTACAGTTGATTCAATTCTTATTCCCTGTAACAATTAAATTGAGCTAATAAATGACCTAAGGTCCTTCCCTACAAAGAGATACCCAGAATTTATACTGTAGGGATGGTCATTTAATGAAACACAAATGTAAATATTCTAATATTTTGAGATACTGGATTTTGGATTTTCATTAGCTGTACGGTCTAATCAACAAATTAAAAAAAAGAAAAAAAAAAAAAAAAAACGTTTGAAATGTTTTACTTTACATGTAGGGAATCTAGAATAAATGAAAGTTTCATTTTTTAAAATAATTTACAATAAAAAAATGAACTTTTCACAATATTCTAATTATATGACCAGCACCTGTATACGGTATGATTTTACCTCAAAATCCAACAATATGACACAAAATTATAACTGCAAATCCATGTTTCTCTGCTGGGGTCCAGCTGTTTCTGTGAATTGCAGTGATCCATTTGCTTTTTTCTGTTTAACATTAAGGAATTTAATCAGAGACTCTGGTAGTACTAAATCAGGCCACTAAATTACAATCCTCTGTTAATTCTCAAGAAGAACTTTAGTGTGAATGAAATAAAGTAAACTGGACTGTAATAAGTGAAGATGCTTGAGATCTTGAGAGATCTGCTAGTGTTTAATGCTCTGTTGGGATTTAAAGAGTTTCTGTATCGTCTGTTTTGTGCATCAACATTGTGCTTTAAAAGTTAAATGAAAATGTCTTTTTTTTTGTTTTTTACAGTGTAAAGCAGGGATACTCAACTCGCATCCGGCCCGTTAGCATTAAATTTGTGGCCCGCATCATGCTAAATATAAATGTATTTTTATTATAATTTGCGTTCAAAAATTAGCGTGAATATTACTTCGTTTTTTTTACACGTACACTAGGGTAGGCGTACAGTAGGCGTGACGCTGTAATCATCAGCAGAGAACGCGCATAGTGTACACGCGCACACAGTTTTTCTAACCGCAAAGAACAATATAAACTGAAAGTGCTTTGGACGCGCGCATTGAATAGTTTTTGCACTAATTTAGTTTGTCCACGAGGTGTCAGCACTGAAACGGGCTGTTGTTTCAGTCTGAAAAGAAACGGAGAAGACAGAGCGCTGTCTGTGTTGTAGAGCGCTCGTTTTAGGTGATTAAAAGATACCAGCAACTCTAATTTTAAACAAGTACAAAGACATTTTATTGTAATTATTTGAGCGAAAAAGACTAGACAAGCATGAATCTCTCTAGTGCGCATGTGTCGAGCACTTGTGTTCGTGAACGCTATCCAAGGCTCGAGACTGTGCGCGCAAGTAAAAAACAAAGTAACCTTATTTTTGCACATTCCTCAAACTTTGCAGTGTGTAAGTTACCGAGCAGCATGAAAAACAAAACTTTTATTCTTAAAGTCAATGTGTTATAAACAGAAAGCAAGCAGAAGGGCTCTTATTAGGCTACAGATCTGGCATCACATCATTGAGCTCACGGAGAATATCTTATTTATCATGTTTACAACGTTGGTTATAGTTAGATAATTCATGAGATTGTGATTGAACATATAAAAAAAAGATTTTTTTTTTTTGGATTCTGACCAAATTAAAAATAGGTAGCCTAATAATAATACAAATAATAAAATAATTATTCTCTGAGTATAAATAGGTGCTATAAAAAGTGTTAAAAAGGTGCAATGGAGTATAAAAAGACTATAAAAAAGTGCAATGTTTTCATCTTACGGACAAACTCTCATCAGCCAGTGAACAACAGCCAGACCTTAAATTTCTTGTGAAAACAATGCAGACATTTCAAAAGAATAAGGATTTCTTTTCATCAGTTCTTGTTTTTCTTTATGCATTTGTACATTAAGAATACAGCAAGACAAGCTATTAATCCTTTTTTAAAAGCCATTTATCATGTTCAGTAATACTTTAAAAGGACACCATACTATTAAGACTTAGCTAGAAAATAAACTGCACTTTTAGTAAATAAACAGTAAAACTACAAATATTGTCTTAAGTAGGCCTAAATAAAAGTCTTTCGATCCAAGTTATAATTTGTGTCCCTTCGCGTTTAATTTGGTTAAAATGCGGCCCTCTTGGCCTCTGAACTTGAGTACCCCTGGTGTAAAGGGTTTGGTTTCTGGTTTACTTAAGGCTCAGAATTGGTACCAACACTACAACCTATTCAGGACCAGTGCAGTACCAGTTATGGGTCAGTAATTGGCCGAGAATCTGGACAGTTTTTGCCCATGTGTGCCCTTGTCTTTAATCCAGATCCAGATTGAAACCAAGTCTGGGGCAAAGAAACATCAAAGACAAAACGTGTAACATCAGGAGACTGAACTGAGGTTCTTACCACTTTTACATCCGCTATTTTTCAGCCCTCTTCTCTGTCTCAATGCAGTGTTGTACATCTCTCCAGTGTAGCACTGGTGTTGATTATCATTAAACAGAAGCTCAATTTTCTTCACCAGTTCTCTTATCTCTGATTGGTTGTTCATCATCTTGCTGCAGGTGTGATATCTTCCTCCACATTTCTCCAGCAGCTGCTCCAGAACAGGGTTCTTCTTCAGATAATTTATTATAGAGTCACAATCTTCTTCTCCTTCGTAGGTTAAGAGAATCAGCACAAACTGAAGAACTTTGTCACCAAACACTCTCTGAATCCATTCAAATCTCAATTTATCAGCATCTGTTAACTGGCCCAGTCGCACAACAAAGAGGAAGGCGAGGATTTCATTTTCATTCACTAGTTGACCGAAAAGTTGATCAGTCTCATGTAAGTCAATCATGTTGATCACTGAGAGGTTACCCTCTGATATCTTCCTCTGTACGGGAACAATCCTGTGTTTTTCTAGTTCTTCATCTAGTAGAATATTTTCATGCCCAAACTGGACTGCAGAAGAGTTTCCAATTAACACAACAGTCAGATTGGGAAACATGTGATCTAGAATAAACACCAAAGAGCTGTTGTTAAATCAATACACCGCAACACGTCTTATTATAAGCAATTTTGTTGTATTCTTACCCATGCTGCTGCTTGATGAATCTGACAGTTTAGGTGCTTCACACACATCTGCTTGACCATCAGGTTTGGAGTTGCTCCCTTTTTCTACAGGCTCTTCATTATACTGAAGAACAATTGTTAATTATTAGGATCTTTACAGCAGGGGACTTTTTAGAGCAACCCACTAAGCAAAGTTCTGCCCAGAATCTTTTGAATATCTTGGAACACATTGAAAAGACATCCACTGAGGAGCCAGAATTATTATTATTATTATTTTATTTATTTATTTTTTTTTGTATGAGAAGGTATACAAAAAAAAAAAAAAAAAAATTAAAGGTGCCCTAGAAAATTGAATTTTGAATTGAAAATTGAATTTGCCTCAGCATAGTTAAATAATTAGAGTTCAGTACATGGAAATTACATACAGTGAGTCTCAAACACCATTGTTTCCTCTTTCTTATGTAAATTTTATTTGTGCAAAAGACCTCTGAAGAACAGGTGAATCTCAACACCGACTGTGACGTAACAGTCGGGATCATTCTACTTACAATTTTACAATTCTACTAACGAAAAATAAACTAAACTGCTACCGCGTTCGTTCTGTAAGTAGAATAGGGAAGGCGTAGAACATTCAGTGTAAGCGTTATGAAGAATGCGGAAACGGAAAGTACGTTCAAGGCGATATTTAGTTTATAAAGCATAAACGGTAAATGACCGATTGTTTCACTAGATAAGACTAAAGCATACACATTTTGGAAAGTGTTTTCAAAAGTTATAAGCGTTTTTGCAATAATCATTACATATGTGGAACAGTAGGTGGCGCTGTGCTGAAACTTCTCAGGTACCTTCAGGACCTTCTAAAGGTCATACGTACCAATTTGTGTGAAGATATGTCAAATTGTTTAAAAGATATTGCAATTTATGTCAAAATTCAAAATGGTGGACACGTGATTCATCCGATGTTGACAAATTCGATATCCACGGATACAGCATGGCCCAAGGAATCCATAGACACCAAGATCTTGATTTTCTGCCAAACTGTTCAAAAGTTATTGGCCAAAATAGCCATTTTTCAGATCTCATGACCTGTAGGTGGCGCTGTACCCAAATTAGGCATGGAACCTCAGCTCATGGTCTTGATCAAGTGTACCAATTTTTGTTTCGATTGCTCAAAGTTTGGCCGAGATACAGCCTCTATAGCAATTTCAGGTCAACCTCGTTAACTTCGTGACATCATAACTTTTGAACAGAGATGAATAAAAAAAATCTGTTCAGTCATTTCTGTGCGGCTCAGACCAAAGATCATCTGATCAAAGTCTGGACAAAATTGGACAAATTTTGAAGGAGGAGTATCGAAAAAACGGAATACTGTACTTTTTAAAATGGCCGCTACTGTAATGGGCGGAGACTTAATGTAAGAAGTTGAATAGCATCAGCATGAAGAGCCGAATCAGATGTACTAAATTGTATTTTTCTAGAGCAAATGGTTCAAAAGTTATAACCATTAGAATAGTGAATTTTTGAACTGGTGGTGGCGCTATAGAGTTGGTCCTAGAGACTCCAAAATTGGTCAGATTTCTAGACATGACAATCACTACAAGTGTGCCAAATTTCATCATTTTCTCATGTTCCGTTGATAGGGCTGCCATAGACTCCCATTGGGGAGGAATAATAATAAATATAGCTGCAAGCAGCAATGCGGGGCCAAGCACCGAAGGAACTGCAAGCAGAGCAGCATTTCAAGCAGAGAAACACTGCAAGCAGAGCAGCACTGTAAGCAGAACAGCACAGCAAACAGAGCTGCACACCAAGCAGAGCAGAGCATCAAACAGAGAGGCACTGCAAACAGAACAGCACAGCAAGCAGAGCAGCACTGTGAGCAGAACAGTACAGCAAACAGAGCAGCACTGCAAACAGAGCAGCACACCAAGCAGAGCAGAACATCAAAGAGAGCAGCACTGCAAACAGAACAGCACAGCATGCTGAGCAACACTGCAGGCAGAACAGCACAGCAAAAAGAGCAGCTTTTAAAGCAGAGCAACACAGCAAGCATTTCAAGCACTCAAATGTCTGAGTTGTAGTGCAGTGCGGCGCAATAAGAGCAAAAACAGCAGAAACTGAATGTACATGAAAAACAGCTGGTTCAGAAGCAGAGGTGAGAATGAGTTCAAAATGACCAGAAGCTTCTTGGGATGATAGAGGAATTGAAATGACAACATTACAAACAATTTTAAAAAGTCACCCCACGTGGGATTCAAACCCACAGTCTCTGTATCATGTGTCTGTCACTCAACTCTTTGCGCCACTGAACAAACAGTGTCACATAGCTGTCAGAGTTCAGTAGTTCATGAGAATGAGCTCACAATGAAGAGCCACACAGCATACATTTCAAGCACTCAAATGTCAGAGACGTAGTGCAATGCAGAGCAAGAAGAGCAAAAACAGCAAAAATTGAATGTACATGAAAAACAGCTGGTTCAGAAGTAGAGGTGAGAATGAGCTCAAAATGACCAGAAGCTTCTTGGCATGATAGAGGAATTGAAATGACAACATTACAAACAATTTTAAAAAGTCACCCCACGTGGGATTCGAACCCACAATCTCTGGATCATGTGTCTGTCCCTCAACTCTTTGCGCCACTGAGCAGACAGTGTCACACACCTGTCAGAGTTCAGTAGTTCATGAGAATTAACTCACAATGAAGAGCAACACAGCATACATTTAATGCACTCAAATGTCTGAGATGTAGTGTAATGCAGAGCAAGAAGAGCAAAAAGAGCAGAAATTGAATGTACATGAAAAACAGCTGGTTCGGAAGTAGAGGTAAGAATGAACTCAAAATGACCAGAAGCTGAGATGAAAATGAACACATAATTAATAAAAATAGATTTATTTGTAATTAAAAGAAGAAAGACTAGTACAATACTTATTTGGATAATAAAGGAATTGAAATGACAACATTACAAACAATTTTATAAAGTTGACCCACACGGGATTCAAACCCACAGTATCTGGATCATGTGTCTGTCACTCAACTCTTTGCACCACTGGGCAGGCAGTGTTACACAGCTGTCGAAGTTTAGTAGTTTATGAGAATGAACTCACAATCAAGAATTTTTATAAAAATGCACCATATGTTATATTTATAAATTTTAGTTTAGATCATTCACAGAAACATTCCATATCAGGAACAGAAGCAATTTGTACAAAATAACCATTTAGCATGCTAAGCTAATTAGCATAAGACAACAAACACAAGCGATATCATATTCAGAGACGAATATCTCGGGAACGGTAGCGGATATCAAAAATCCGTTCAGTCATTTCTATGCGGCTCGGTCCAAAGATCATCTGAGCTGATTTTGGACAAAATTGGACAAAATTTGTGGGAGGAGTAGCGAAAAAACTGTTTTTCATTTATTTCAATATGGCGGACAGGGACATTTAAGGAAAATGACAAATGACACATCGTTGGAATTGGCGTTAGCCAGGGAATAAAATGACATAAAGCATACACATTTTGGAAAATGTTTTCAAAAGTTATAAGCGTTTTTGCAAAAAACATTATATCTGTGGAACAGTAGGTGGCGCTGTGTTGAATCTTCTCAGGTACCTTCAGGACCTTCTAAAGGTCATACGTACCAATTTTTGTGAAGATATGTCAAATTGTTTAAAAGTTATTGCAATTTATGACAAAATTCAAAATGGCGGACATGTGGTTAATCCGATGTTGACAAAATCTATATCCTCTGATTCGGCATGGCCCAAGGAATCCAAAGACACTAAGATATTGATTTTCTGCCAAACTTTTCAAAAGTTATTGGCCAAAATAGCAATTTTCCAGATCTCATGAACTGTAGGTGGCGCTGTTCCCAAATTTGGCATGGAACCTCAGATCATGGTCTTGATCAAGTGTACCAATTTTTGTTTCGATTGCTCAAAGATTAGCCGAGATACAGCCTCTATAGCAATTTCGGGTCCACCTCGTTAACTTCATGACATCATAACTTTTTTTTTTACCAGTAGGTCAAAAAATTCTATTCAGTCATTTCTGTGCAGCTCAGTCCAAAGATTATCTGATCAAAGTTTGGACAAAATTGGACACATTTTGAAGGAGGAGTAGCGAAAAAATGGAATACTGTAGTCTTCAAAATGGCCGCTACTGTAATGGGCGGAGACTTAATGTAAAATGTTGAATAGCATCAGCATGACGAGACAAATCAGATGTACTAAATTACTTTTTTCTAGAGCAAATGGTTCAAATGTTATAACCTTTAGAATAGTGAATTTTTGAACTGGTGGTGGCGCTATAGAGTTGGTTCTACATACTCCAAATTTGGTCCAATCACTTTTCATGAGCATCTCTACCAGTGTGCCAAATTTCATCATTTTCTCATGTTCTGTTAATAGGGATGCCATAGACTCCCATTCGGGAGGAAGAATAATAATAATAAATATAGCTGCAAGCAGCAATTCGGGGCCAAGCCCCAGAAGGGGCAGTAGCGCAATACGGAGCAGGAAGAGCAAAAACAGCAGAAATTGAATGTACATGCAAAACAGTTGGTTCAGAAGGACAGGTGGAAATGAAATGAAAATCAATAGAAGTTCAGAGAATGAACACGGAATGAACTAAAAACACTTGTATCTCATTCAAGAGGAATAAAGATTAGTACAATGCTTATTTGGATAAAAAAGGTATCAAAATGACTCATTACACCTAATTGTATAAAGGCTCCCCACACAGGATTCGAACCCACGACCTCCGGGTCCAACATCCATTTTCCATCTCATTGCACCACTGTGCAGGTGAATGGTAGCACACCTGCCGAAGTTCATTAGTTCATGTGAAAATGAACTCAAAAAGAAGAATTTTTATAAAACTGCACTGAATGTTATATTTAATAACTACTTTAGATCATTCTGCAGCTCATCATGTTGTAGCGCAATACAGAGCAGGAAGAGGAAAAACAGCAGAAAATGAACAAACATGAAACAGCTGGTTCAGAATTACGGGTGAAAATGAACTCAGAATGTACATAAGCTTAGATGAAAATGAACACAGCATGAAACAAAAAGCATTTATTTCTAATCCAAGAGGCAGTAAAGGAATCAAAACACACTATTTCATAAAACCGCTCCACCTGGGATTCGAACCCACTAGCTTCGGATACAGGGTTCTTCAGGTAACTGGCTTTACACATTGAGCTACTTGAGGATGCACATTCAACAGGCTGTGGAAGAGAACTTTTAGTGTAACAAAGAATTCACAAAAAAAGCATTACTTAGCATGCTATCCATATTAGCATGCTAAGCTAACTTAATGCTAATGAAGCTCATGGTTAACTTGATAGCTGAAGAGCCACATTAAAGAGAATGACAACTGGTTAGCATGCTAAGTAATTAGCATGCTAAGCTAACTAGCATAAGGCAACAAACACAAGCAAGGTCACATTCAGAGATGAATATCTCGGGTATGGTAACGAATATCAAAAATCCGTTCAGTCATTTCTGTGCGGCTCGGTCCAAAGATCATCTGAGCTGATTTTGGACAAAATTGACCAAAATTTGTAGGAGGAGTAGCGAAAAAACTGTTTTTCATTCACTTCAATATGGCAGACAGGTACATTTAAGGAAAATAACAAATGACACATTGTCGGAATCGGCATAAGCCAGGGAATAAAATGACATAAAGCATACACATTTTGGAAAGTGTTTTCAAAAGTTATAAGAGTTTTTGCAATAATCATTACATCTGTGGAACAGTAGGTGGCGCTGTGCTGAAACTTCTCAGGTACCTTCAGGACCTTCTAAAGGTCATACATACCAATTTGTGTGAAGATATGTCAAATTGTTTAAAAGTTATTGCAATTTATGACAAAATTCAAAATGGCGGACACGTGGTTCATCCGATGTTGACGAATTCGATATCCTCGGATTCGGCATGGCACAGGGAATCCATAGACACCAAGATCTTGATTTTCTAATAAAGTGTTCAAAAGTTATTGGCCAAAATAGCCATTTTTCAGATCTCATGACCTGTAGGTGGCGCTGTTCCCAAATTTGGCATGGAACCTCAGATCATGGTCTTGATCAAGTGTACCAATTTTAGTTTTGATTGCTCAAAGTTTGGCCGAGATACAGCCTCTATAGCAATTTTGGGTCAACCTCGTTAACTTCGTGACATTATAACTTTTGAACAAAGATGAATAAAAAAAATCTGTTCAGTCATTTCTGTGCGGCTCAGACCAAAGATCACCTGATCAAAGTTTGGACAAAATTGGACAAATTTTGAAGGAGGAGTAGCGAAAAAACGGAATACTGTACTTTTCAAAATGGCCGCTACTGTAATGGGCGGAGACTTAATGTAAGAATTTGAATAGAATCAGCATGAAGAGACGAATCAGATGTACTAAATTGTATTTTTCTAGAGCAAATGGTTCAAAAGTTATAAACTTTAGAATGTTGAATTTTTGAACTGGTGGTGGCGCTATAGAGTTGGTCCTAGAGACTCCAAAATTGGTCAGATTTCTAGACATGACCATCACTACAAGTGTGCCAAATTTCATCATTTTCTCATGTTCCGTTGATAGGGCTGCCATAGACTCCCATTCGGGAGGAAGAATAATAATAATAAAAGGGAAAACGTACAATTACAATAGGGGCTACAGCCCCTTCGGGGCTTGGCCCCTAAATATAGCTGCAAGCAGCAATTCGGGGCCAAGCCCCAGAAGGGGCAGTAGCGCAATACGGAGCAGGTAGAGCAAAAACAGCAGAAATTGAATGTACATGCAAAACAGCTGGTTCAGAAGGACAGGTGGAAATGAAATGAAAATCAATAGAAGTTCAGATGAGAATGAACACAGAATGAACTAAAAACACTTGTATCTAATTCAAGAGGAATAAAGATTAGTACAATGCTTATTTGGATAAAAAAGGAATCAAAATGACTCATTACACACAATTGCATAATGACCACCCAACACGGGATTCAAACCCACAACCTCCAGGTCTAGTGTCCATTGCGCATCTCATTGCACCACTGTGCAGGTGATTGTTGGCACAACTGCCGAAGTTCATTAGTTCATGTGAAAATGAACTCAAAATAAAGAATTTTAATAAAACTGCACTGAATGTTATATTTAATAACTTTACTTTAGATCATTCTGCAGCTTATCATGCTGTGGCGCAATACGGAGCAGGAAGAGGAAAAACAGCAGAAAATGAACAAACATGAAACAGCTGGTTCAGAATTATGGGCGAGAATGATCTCAGAATGTACAGAAGCTTAGATGAAAATGAACACAGCATGAAACAAAAAGCATTTATTTCTAATCCAAGAGGCAATAAAGGAAACAAAACATACTCTTTCATAAAACCACTCCACCCGGGATTCGAACCCACTATCTTTGGGTACAGGGCTCTTCGGGTACCTGGCTTTACACATTGAGCTACATCATGACACATGTGCAACATGCTGTGGAAGAGAACTTTTAGTGTAAGAAAGAATTTACAAAAAAAACATTACTTAGTATGCTAACCATATTAGCATGCTAAGCTAACTTAATGCTAATGAAGCTCATGGTTAACTTGATAGCTGAAGAGCCACATTAAAAAGAATGACAACTGGTTAGCATACTAAGCAATTAGCATGCTAAGCTAACTAGCATAAGACAACAAACACAAGCAAGGTCACATTCAGAGATGAATATCTTGGGAATGGTAGCGAATATCAAAAATCCGTTCAGTCATTTCTGTGCGGCTCGGTCCAAAGATCATCTGAGCTGATTTTGGACAAAATTGACCAAAATTTGTGGGAGGAGTAGCGAAAAAACTGTTTTTGATTTAATTCAATATGGCAGACAGGTACATTTAAGGAAAATGACAAATGACACATTGTCGGAATCGGCATAAGCCAGGGAATAAAATGACATAAAGCAGACAAATTTTGGATAATGTTTTCAAATGTTATAAGCAATTTTGCAAAAATCATTATATCTGTGGAACACTAGGTGGCGCTGTGCTGAAACTTCTCATGTACCTTCAGGACACTCTGATGGTCATATGTACCAAATTTTGTGATGATATGTCAAATTGTTTAAAAGTTATTGCAATTTATGACAAAATTCAAAATGGCGGACATGCTTTTCATCCGATGTTGACAAATTCAATATCCCCGGATTCGGCATGGCCAAAAAGTTATTGGCCAAAATAGCCATTTTTCAGATCTCATGACCTGTAGGTGGCGCTGTTCCCAAATTCGGCATGGAACCTTAGATCATGGTCTTGATCAAGGGTACCAATTTTTGTTTTGATTGCTCAAAGTTTGGCTGAGATACAGCCTCTATAGCAATTTTGGGTCAACCTTGTTAACTTTGTGACATCATAACTTTTGAACAAAGATGAATAAAAAAAATCTGTTCAGTCATTTCTGTGTGGCTCAGACCAAAGATCACCTGATCAAAGTCTGGACAAAATTGGACAAATTTTGAAGGAGGAGTAGCGAAAAAACGGAATACTGTACTTTTCAAAATGGCTGCTACTGTAATGGGCGGAGACTTAATGTAAGAATTTGAATAGAATCAGCATGAAGAGACGAATCAGATGTACTAAATTGTATTTTTCTAGAGCAAATGGTTCAAAAGTTATAACCTTTAGAATGTTGAATTTTTGAACTGGTGGTGGCGCTATAGAGTTGGTCCTAGAGACTCCAAAATTGGTCAGATTTCTAGACATGACCATCACTACAAGTGTGCCAAATTTCATCATTTTCTCATGTTCCGTTGATAGGGCTGCCATAGACTCCCATTCGGAAGAATAATAATAAAAGGGAAAACGTACAATTACAATAGGGGCTACAGCCCCTTCGGGGCTTGGCCCCTAATAATATAGCTGCAAGCAGCAATGCGGGGCTAAGCACCGAAGGCACCGCAAAAAGAGCAACACAGCAACATTTCAAGCAGAGCAGCACATCAAACAGAGCATTTCATAAAGTTGCCCCACACGGGACTCGAACCCACAGTCTCTACGTCATGTGTCTGTCACTCAACTCTTTGCACCACTGGGCAGGCAGTGTCACACAGCTGTCGAAGTTTAGTAGTTCATGAGAATGAACTCACAATCAAGAATTTTTATAAAAATGCACCATATGTTATATTTATAAATTTTAGTTTAGATCATTCACAGAAACATTCCATATCAGGAACAGAAGCAATTTGTACAAAATAAGCATTTAGCATGCTAAGCTAATTAGCATAAGACAACAAACACAAGCAATGTCATATTCAGAGACGAATATCTCGGGAATGGTAGCAAATATCAAAAATCCGTTCAGTCATTTCTATGCGGCTCGGTCCAAAGATCATGTGAGCTGATTTTGGACAAAATTGGACAAAATTTGTGGGAGGAGTAGCAAAAAAACTGTTTTTCATTTATTTCAATATGGCGGACAGGGACATTTAAGGAAAATGACAAATGACACATCGTTGGAATTGGCGTTAGCCAGGGAATAAAATGACATAAAGCATACACATTTTGGAAAATGTTTTCAAAAGTTATAAGCGTTTTTGCAAAAAACATTATATCTGTGGAACAGTAGGTGGCGCTGTGTTGAATCTTCTCAGGTACCTTCAGGACCTTCTAAAGGTCATACGTACCAATTTTTGTGAAGATATGTCAAATTGTTTAAAAGATATTGCAATTTATGACAAAATTCAAAATGGCGGGTGCTTAGCCCCTAAATATAGCTGCAAGCAGCAATTACGGGGCCAAGCAAAAAAGGCACAACAAGCCAGCCAACATGGCTGGGAGCATTAGACCAGCTGCAACTTTGAGCAATTAAAAACCTATTAAGATCATTTAAGGCAAAGGTGTTGGAAAATGATATATACAGTCAATAATAAAGATTTACTGGTTTATCACTTTCGACCAATAGGTGGAGCTGTGACCAAATGAATGTGGTATGGTCAGAATGAGGTGACAATGACACTCGCTAAGGATTTGACTCCCATAAAAATAAATCAACCAGATCAAAATTTATAAGCATATGAAAAAAAACACTAGGTGGCGCTGGAACTACTCAGACTCTTTCAGGGCCTTGTGCTGATGACCCATACAGAGTTTCGTAACGATACGCTGATGCGTTCTTAAAATACAGCATTTTAAACCAAAATTTGATAGAAAATTGGATATCATTTGACTCGGCATGATGCCCCGAATTGAAAAAGATCAACTTTATCATTTTTGGACAAACCTATCTGAAGCTATAAGCAAAAATAATGGCTATTTTGGCTTTTTTGTATCTCCAGACCAGTAGGTGGCATTATGACAATACTCAGCATGTAGGCTCTGGTCTTGCTTGGGATGATATGTATGAGGTTTGGTCTGAATATGATAAAGCATTGCAGAGATACAGCCATGAGTCCAAATTGGGTGCTCTGCGTTAAATTAATTTGCAGTCTAAGGTCATGACTCTTTTGAAAAGAAGTTGACCACACTCATAATGATAAGCGTTTGAATATTTGATTTTACCACTAGGTGGCGCTGGTGCGAAACTTCTCAGGCTCGTTCAGGGCATCGTTCTGATGACCCATACTGAGTTTTGTGATGATATGCTAATGCGTTTATAAAATACAGCATTGTAGCACAAAATTAAAAATGGCCGACGATCAAAATGGCTGATATGGTAATAATGGTAATCATTCGACTCGGTATGATGCCCCTAATCTAACAAGACCAAAGTTATGATTTTTGGACAAACCTATCTGAAGCTGCAAGCAAAAATAACCATTTTTTGTATATCCAAACCAGTAGGTGGCGCTGCGCCAAAACTCAGCATGTAGGCTCTGGTCTTGCTTGGGATGATATGTATGAACTTTTGGTCTGAATATGATAAAGCATTGCAGAGATACAGCCATGAGTCCAAATTGGGTGCTCTACGTTAAATTAATTTGCGTGTTATTTGAGAATGGTTTGATTTACCGAAAAGCTTTTGATAACTTTTTGCCAGAATGGACTGAAGATGATCTGGTTTGATTTTCATGACAATCAAATGAAGCGTCTATGACGAGTTCAAAAAAGTAGGTTTTTCGCAAAATTCAACATGGCGGACAAACCATATTTCGAAACCTAACATGTTTGGTATCGTTGGACTCAGCAGGGATTCAGGAGTCTAAGGATATGACTCTTTTGAAAACATGTCGACCACAGTCAAAGTGATAAGCATTTGAATATTTGATTTTACCACTAGGTGGCGCTGGTGCGAAACTTCTCAGGCTGGTTCAGGGCATCATACTGATGACCCATACCGAGTTTTGTGATGATACGCTGATGCGTTCATAAAATACAGCATTTAGCACAAAATTCAAAATGGCCGACTGCCAAAATGGCTGATATGGTAATAATGGTTATCATTCGACTCGGCATGATACCCTGAATCTGACGTGACCACATTTATGATTTCTGGACAAACCATTCAGAAGTTATTAGCCAAAATAGCCATTTTTTGTATCTCCGGACCAGTAGGTGGCACTGCACTGAAACACTGCATGTTGGCTTAAGTCATGCTTGTGATGACATGTATGAAGTTTGGTCAAAATACGATAAATCATTTTGGAGATATAGCCTTAAGCTTTCGGTCGAATTCATTTGTGCCCTATTCGAGGACGGATGGATCTATCAAAAAGCTTTTGATAACTTTTTGCAGTCATGGTCTGAAGATGATCTGGTCCAATTTTGTGAAAATCGGAGTAACGCCCTAGGAGGAGTTCGAAAAAGTAGGTTTTTCGGAAAATTCAAAATGGCGGGAAAATTTTCATGACGGAAAATGACGTCATATAGTGCAATCGATTCGTCTTGACCCAAGGAATCAGAGGAAAAAAGAATTTTGTTTCTAGCCCATACGGTTCAAAAGTTATTAGCATAAACAGAAGTGCAACTTTGGACAGCTGGTGGCGCTAGAGGGATTGAGTTAGAGACTCCAAATTGGCTATGGACACAGTTCAGACTGTCCTCTAACTGTGTGCCAAATTTCACAACTTTTTACCATACGGTTCTATGGGCTGCCATAGACTCCAAGAGCGGAAGAATAATAAATATAGCTGCAAGCAGCAATTACGGGGCCAAGCAAAAAAGGCACAACAAGCCAGCCAACATGGCTGGGAGCATTAGACCAACTGCAACAGTGAGCAATTAAAGACCTATTACGATCATTTAAGGCAAAAGAGTTGGAAAATGATATATATAGTCAATAATAAAGATTTACTGGTTTATCACTTTCGACCAATAGGTGGCGCTGTGACCAAATGAATGTGGTTTGGTCAGAGTGAGGTGACAATGACACTCACTAAGGAAATGACTCCTGTAAAAATAAGTCAACCGGATCAAAAGTTATAAGCATATGAAAAAAAATAAAGTAGGTGGCGCTGGTTCGAAACTACTCAGACTCTTTCAGGGCCTTGTGCTGATGACCCATACAGAGTTTCGTAACGATATGCTAATGCGTTCGTAAAATACAGCATTATAAAACAAAACTCAAAATGGCCGACATGGGACAATTGGATATCATTCGACTCGGCATGATGCCCCGAATCGAAAAAGACCAACTTTATGATTTTTGGACAAACCTATCTGAAGCTATAAGCAAAAATAATGGCTATTTTGGCTTTTTTCTATCTCCAGACCAGTAGGTGGCGTTATAATGAAACTCAGCATGTTGGCTCTGGTCTTGCTTGGGATGATATGTATGAAGTTTGGTCTAAATATGATAAATCCTTGCAGAGATACAGCCATGAGTCCAAATTGGGTGCTCTTCGTTAAATTAATTTGCATATTATTTGAAAATGGTTGAGTTTATCAAAAAGCTTTTGATAATTTTTTGCAGTCATGGTCTGAAGATGATCTGGTCCAATTTTTGTGAAAATCGGAGTAACGCCCTAGGAGGAGTTTGAAAAAGTAGGTTTTTCGGAAAATTCAAAAAGGCGGGAAAATTTTCATGACGGAAAATGACGTCATATAGTGCAATCGATTCGTCTTGACCCAAGGAATCAGAGGAAAAAAGAATTTGTTTCTAGCCCATACTGTTCAAAAGTTATTAGCATAAACAGAAGTGCAACTTTGGACAGCTGGTGGCGCTAGAGGGATTGAGTTAGAGACTCCAAATTGGCTATGGACACAGTTCAGACTGTCCTCTAACTGTGTGCCAAATTTCACAACTTTTTACCATACGGTTCTATGGGCTGCCATAGACTCCAAGAGCGGAAGAATAATAATAAGAAGAATATAGCTGCAAGCAGCAATTACGGGGCCAAGCAAAAAAGGCACAACAAGCCAGCCAACATGACTGGGAGCATTAGACCAGCTGCAAGTTTGAGCAATTAAAAACCTATTAAGATCATTTAAGGCAAAGGTGTTGGAAAATGATATATACAGTCAATAATAAAGATTTACTGGTTTATCACTTTCGACCAATAGGTGGAGCTGTGACCAAATGAATGTGGTATGGTCAGAATGAGGTGACAATGACACTCGCTAAGGATATGACTCCCATAAAAATAAATCAACCAGATCAAAATTTATAAGCATATGAAAAAAAAAAACACTAGGTGGCGCTGGAACTACTCAGACTCCTTCAGGGCCTTGTGCTGATGACCCATACAGAGTTTCGTAACGATACGCTGATGCGTTCATAAAATACAGGATTTTAAAACAAAATTCAAAATTGCAGATGGCCAAAATGGCCGACATGAGAAAATTGGATATCATTCGACTCGGCATGATGCTCCGAATTGAAAAAGACCAACTTTATGATTTTTGGACAAACCTATCTGAAGCTATAAGCAAAAATGATGGCTATTTTTGCTATTTTATATCTCCAGACCAGTAGGTGGCGTTATGACGAAACTCAGCATGTAGGCTCTGGTCTTGCTTGGAATGATATTTATGAAGTTTGGTCTAAATATGATAAAGCATTGCAGAGATACAGCCATGAGTCCAAATTGGGTGCTCTGCGTTAAATTATTTTGCGTGTTTTTTGAGAATGGTTGAGTTTATCAAAAAGCTTTTGATAACTTTTTGCCACAATGGACTGAAGATGATCTGATTTGATTTTCATGACAATCAAATGAAGCGTCTAGGACGAGTTCGAAAAAGCAGGTTTTTCGCAAAATTCAACATGACGGACAAACCGTAAGTGGAAACCTAGCATTTTTGGTACCGTTGGACTCAGAAGGGATTCAGGAGTCTAATGTCATGACTCTTTTGAAAATAAGTCAACCACAGTCAAAGTGATAAGCATTTGAATATTTGATTTTACCACTAGGTGGCGCTGGTGTGAAACTTCTCAGGCTCCTTCAGGGCATTGTGCTGATGACCCATACCGAGTTTTGTGACGATGTGCTAAAGCGTTCATAAAATACAGCATTTTAGCCCAAAATTCAAAATGGCCAACGGCCAAAATGTCCGACCTGTGAATATCGGATATTATTCTACTCGGCATTATGCCCTGAATCTAACAAGACCATATTTATGATTCATGGACAAAAGCATCAGAAGTTATAATCAAAAATAGCCATTTTTTGTATTTCTAGACCAGTAGGTGGCGCTGCACTAAAACGCTGCAGGTTGCCTCAAGTCATGCTTGTGATGACATGTACCCAGTTTAGTCTGAATATGATAAAGCAATGTGGAGATATAGCCTCAAGTCTGACTTTGCGAGCTTTTCGTCGAATTCATTTGTGAAGTTTTCAAGAACGGTTTGTTATATCAAAAAGCTTTTGATAACTTTTTGTCGGCATGGTCTGAAGATGATCTGGTTCAATTTTGGTGATAATCAGAGTTACGGTCTAGGAGGAGTTTGAAAAAGTAGGTTTTTCGCAAAATTCAATATGGCGGAAAAATCATAAGTCAATACCTAGCAAGTTTGGTATCGTTGGACTCACCAGGGATTCAGGAGTCAAAGGTCATGTGTGTCAATTTTTGTGAAAATTGGAGTAATGCCCTAGGAGGAGTTCGAAAAAGCAGGTTTTTGGCAAAATTCAACATGGCGGACATACCATAAGTCGAAACCTAGCATGTTTGGTATCGTTGGACTCAGTGGGGATTCAGGAGTCTAAGAACATGACTCTTTTGAAAATAAGTTGACCAAAACCATAGTGATAAGTATTTGAATAATTGATTTTACCACTAGGTGGCGCTGGTCCGAAACTTCTCAGGCTCCTTTGGGGCATTGTGCTGATGAGCCATACCGAGTTTCGTAACGATACGTTAATGCGTTCGTAAAATACAGCATTTTACTACAAAATAAAGCATTTTAGCACAAAATTCAAAATGGCCGATATGGTAGTAATGGACATCATTCGACTCGGCATGATGCCCCGAATCCTAGGAGACCAAAGTTATGATTTTTGGAAAAACCAATCAGAAGTTATAAGCATAATTAGCCATTTTTCATATCTCCAGACCAGTAGGTGGCGCTGCACCGAAACTCTACATGATGCCTCAGGTCATGCTTGTGATGACATGTACCAAGTTTGGTAAGAATATGATAAAGCGTTGTGGAGATATAACCTCAAGTCTGATTTCAAGCTTTTCGTCCAATTCATTTGTGCCGATTTCGAGAACGGATGGACCTATCGAAAAGATTTTAATAAGATTTTGCAAGCATGGTCTGAAGATGATCTGTATCAATTTTTGTGAAAATCGGAGTAACGCCCTTGGAGGAGTTCGAAAAAGCAGGTTTTTTGCAAAATTCAACATGGCGGACACACCATAAGTCAAAACCTAGCATGTTTGGTATCGTTGGACTCAGTAGGAATTCAGGAGTCTAAAGACATGATTCTTTTGAAAAAAGTTGACCACACCCATAGTGATAAGTATTTGAATATTTGAATTTACCACTAGGTGGCGCTGGTCCGAAACTTCTCAGGCTCCTTTGGGGCATTGTGCTGATGACCCATACCGAGTTTCATAACGATACGTTAATGCGTTTGTAAAATACAGCATTTTAGCACAAAATTCAAAATGGCCGACGGCAAAAATGTCTGATATGGGAAAATTTGACATCATACGACTCGGCATGATGCCCCAAATCCAACGAGACCAAATTCATGATTTTTGGCCAAACCCATCAGAGTTATAAGCAAAAATAGCCATTTTTCATATCTCCGCACCACTAGGTGGCGCTGCGCCAAAACGCTGCATGTTGCCTCAGGTCATGCTTGTGATGACAGCTACCAAGTTTGGTCTGAATATGTCAAAGCATTGTAGAGATACAGCTTCAAGAGTAATTTTTGCATCATGCCTCAAATTCTTTGCTCCGATATACGAAAACGTTTTGACTTATCGACTTGAAATCCATAACTTTTTGTCGGCATGGTCTGAAGATGATACGGTTCAATTTTGGTGAAAATCGGAGCAACGGTCTAGAAGGAGTTCGAAAAAGTAGGTTTTTAAAGAAAAACAATACAGCGGACAGGAAGTTCAGCTAACTATGGCAAATTTGATATCAATGTTCTCAGCATGACCCACGGAATCTACTGAGAACAGTTTCATTACAATCGGTTAATATAGACAAAAGTTATTAGCATTTTTGTAAATTTTATTGTAACTTTTGACCACAAGGTGGCGCTGGTCCGAAACTTCTTAGGCTCCTTCAGGGCATTGTGCTGATGACCCATACCACGTTTTGTAAAGATACGCCAATGCATTCGTAAAATACAGCATTTTAGCACAAAATTCAAAATGGCCGAGAGCCAAAATGTCTGATATGGGAAAATTGGGTATCATTCGACTCGACATGATGCCCCGAATCCAACGAGTCCAAATTTTTGATTTTTGGACAAACCCATCAGAAGTTATAAGCAAAAATATAAATTTTTCATATCTCCGCACCACTAGGTGGCACTGCGCCGAAACACTGCATGATGCCTCAAGTCATGCTTGTGATGACATGTACCAAGTTTGGTCTGAATACGATAAAGCGTTGCGGAGATACAGCCTTATGTCTATTTTCGCAAGCACTATGTACAATTTGTTCGCGTGTTTTTCGAAAAAGGTTTGAGGAATCAACTTGAATTCCATAACTTTTTGTCGGCATGGTCTGAAGATAATCTGGTTCAATTTTCGTGAAAATCGGAGCAACGGCCTAGGAGGAGTTCGAAAAAGTAGGTTTTTCAGAAAATTCAAAATGGCGGAAAAATTTTCATGACGGAAAATGACGTCATAGGATGCGATCGATTCGTCTTGAGCCAAGGAATCAGAGGAAAAAAGAATTTTGTTTCTAGCCCTTACGGTTCAAAAGTTATTAACATAAACATAAGTGCAACTTTGAACAGCTGGTGGCGCTAGAGGGATTTAGTTAGAGACTCCAAATTTGCTACAGACATGGCTCAGTCTGTCCTCTAACTGTGTGCCAAATTTAATAACTTTCCCGCAAGCGGTTCTATGGGCTGTCATAGACTTCAAGAGCGGAAGAAGAAGAAGAAGAAGAAGAAGAAGAAGAAGAATTAAAAAAAAAAAAAAGAACGCCAACGGATACAATAGGTGCCTCCGCACCTTCGGTGCTGGGCCCCTAATAATAATAATTAAAAAAAAAAGAACACCAACAATAACAATAGGTGCCTCCGCACCTTCGGTGCTTGGCCCCTAAATATAGCTGCAAGCAGCAATTACGGGGCCAAGCACAAAAACGGCACAAGAAGCCAGCCAACATGGCTGTGAGCATCAGACCAACTGCAACAGTGAGCAATTAAAGACCTATTAAGATCATTTTAGGTAAAAGAGCTGAAAAATGATCAAAAGTGAGGATTTACTGGTTCATCCCTTTCGACCAATAGGTGGCGCTGTGACCAAATTAATGTGATATGGTCAGAGTGAGGTGACAATGACACTTGCAAAGTTTGGTGTCAATATGTCAAAGCATTGCAGAGATACAGCTTCAAGAGTCATTTTTGCATCATGCCTCAAATTCATTGCTCCGGTATACAAAAACGGTTTGAAGAATCGACTTGAAATCCATAACTTTTTGTCGGCATTGTCTGAAGATGATACGGTTCGATTTTGGTGAAAATTGGAGCAACGGTCTAGAAGGAGTTCGAAAAGTATGTTTTTAAAGAAAAACAATATGGTGGACAGGAAGTTCAGCCGACTATAGCAAATTTGATATCCGTGTTCTCGGCATGACCCAAGGAATCTACTGAGACCAGTTTCATTACAATTGATTAATATATTCAAACGTTATTAACATTTTTGTAAATTTCATAATAACTTTTGACCACAAGGTGGCGCTGGTCCGAAACTTGTCAGGCTCCTTTAGGGCATTGTGCTGATGACCCATACCAAGTTTCGTAACGATACTTGAATGCGTTCATAAAATACAGCATTTTAGCACAAAATTCAAAATGGCCGAAGGCCAAAATGGTTGAAATGGGAAAATTGGATATCATTCGACTCGGCATGACTCCCCGAATCCAACGAGACCAAAGTTATGATTTTTGGACAAACCCATCTGAAGTTATAAGCGAAAATATCCATTTTTCATATTTCCGCACCAGTAGGTGGCGCTGCTCCGAAACACTGCATGATGTCTCAGGTCATGCTTGTGATGACATGTACCAAGTTTGGTCTGAATAAGATAAAGCGTTGCGGAGATACAGCTTCAAGAGTGTGTTTTACATCATGCCTCAAATTCATTGCTCCAGTATACAAAAACGGTTTTACATATCGACTTGAAATCCATAACTTTTTGTCGGCATGGTCTGAAGATGATACGGTTCGATTTTGGTGAAAATCGGAGCAACGGTCTAGGAGGAGTTCGAAAAAGTAGGTTTTTAAAGAAAAACAATATGGCGGACAGGAAGTTCAGCCAACTATGGCAAATTTGATATCTATGTTCTTGGCATGAACCAACGAATCAAATGAGACCAGTTTCATTACAATGAGTTAAAAAAGTAAAAAGTTATTAGCATTTTTGAAAATTTTGTTATAACTTTTGACCACAAGGTGGCGCTATTTCCGAAACTTTTCAGGCTCCTTCAGGGCATTGAGCTGATGAGCCATACCGAGTTTCGTAAAGATACGCTAATGCGTTCGTAAAATACAGCAGTTTAGCACAAAATTCAAAATGGCCGACGGCCAAAATGTCCAATATGGGAAAATTGGATATAATTCAACTCAGCATGATGCCCCGAATCCAACGAGACCAAATTTATGATTTTTGGACAAACCCATCAAAAGTTATAAGCAAAAATGTCAATTTTTCATATCTCCGCACCAGTAGGTGGCGCTGCTCCGAAACACTGCATGGTACCTCAGGTCATGCTTGTGATGCCATGTACCAAGTTTGGTCTGAATACAATAAAGCATTGTGGAAATACAGCCTTACTTCTGTTTTCGCAAGCACTACGTACAATTCGTTTGCGAGTTTTTCGAAAACGGTTTGAGGAATCGACTTGAATTCCATAACTTTTTGTCAGCATGGTCTGAAGATGATCTGATTCAATTTTCATGAAAATCGGAGTAACGGCCTAGGAGGAGTTCGAAAAAGTACGTTTTTCAGAAAATTCAAAATGGCGGAAAAATTTTCATGACAGAAAATGACGTCATAGGGTGCAATCGATTCGTCTTGACCCAAGGAATCAGAGGAAAAAAAGAATTTTGTTTCTAACCCTTACGGTTCAAAAGTTATTTGCATAAACATAAGTGCAACTTTGGACAGCTGGTGGCGCTAGAGGGATTGAGTTAGAGACTCCAAATTTGCTATGGACAAAGGTCAGACTGTCCTCTAACTGTGTGCCAAATTTCACAACTTTCCCGCAAGCGGTTCTATGGGCTGCCATAGACTTCAAGAGCGGAAGAAGAAGAAGAAGAAGAAGAAGAAGAAGAAAAAAAAAAAAAAAAAGAACGCCAACAATAACAATAGGTGCCTCCGCACCTTCGGTGCTTGGCCCCTAAAAATATAGCTGCAAGCAGCAATTACGGGGCCAAGCACAAAAACGGCACAAGAAGCCAGCCAACATGGCTGGGAGCATCAGACCAACAGCAGCAGTGAGCAATTAGAAAAAAAAGTTATTAGCATTTTGTCAATTTTGTTATAACTTTTGACCACAAGGTGGCGCTGGTCTGGAACTTCTCAGGCTCCTTCAGGGCATTGTCCTGATGACCCATATCAAATTTATGAATTTTGGTCAAACCCATCAGAAGTTATAAGCAAAAAAAGCCATTTTTCATATCTCCACTCCAGTAGGTGGCGCTGCGCCGAAACACTGTATGATGCCTCAGGTCATGATTGTGATTACACGTACCAAGTTTGGTCTGAATATGATAAAGCATTGCAGAGATACAGCTTCAAGAGTCGTTTTTGCATCATGCCTCAAATTCGTTGCGCTGGTATACGAAAACGGTTTGACTTATCGACTTGAAATCCATAACTTTTTGTTGACATGGTCTGAAGATGATACGGTTCGATTTTGGTGAAAATCGGAGCAACGGTCTAGGAGGAGTTCGAAAAAGTAGGCTTTTAAAGAAAAACAATACAGCGGACAGGAAGTTCAGCTAACTATGGCAAATTTGATATCTATTTTCTCAGCATGACCCACAGAATCTACTGAGACCAGTTTCATTCCAATCGGTTAACATAGTCAAAAGTTATTAGCATTTTTGTAAATTTTGTTATACCTTTTGACCACAAGGTGGCGCTGGTCCGAAACTTCTTAGGCTCCTTCAGGGCATTGTGCTGATGACCCATACCGAGTTTCATAATGATACGCTAATGCGTTCGTAAAATACAGCATTTTAGCACAAAATGGCTGATATGGTAATAATGGTTATCATTCGACTCGGCATGATACCCTGAATCTGACGTGACCACATTTATGATTTCTGGACAAACCATTCAGAAGTTATTAGCCAAAATAGCCATTTTTCGTATCTCCGGACCAGTAGGTGGCACTGCACTGAAACACTGCATGTTGGCTTAAGTCATGCTTGTGATGACATGTATGAAGTTTGGTCAAAATACGATAAATCATTTTGGAGATATAGCCTTAAGTGTGATTTTGCGAGCTTTCGGTCGAATTCATTTGTGCCCTATTCGAGGACGGATGGATCTATCAAAAAGCTTTTGATAACTTTTTGCAGTCATGGTCTGAAGATGATCTGGTCCAATTTTTGTGAAAATCGGAGTAACGCCCTAGGAGGAGTTCGAAAAAGTAGGTTTTTCGGAAAATTCAAAATGGCGGGAAAATTTTCATGACGGAAAATGACGTCATATAGTGCAATCGATTCATCTTGACCCAAGAAATCCGCTAGAGGGATTGAGTTAGAGACTCCAAATTGGCTATGGACACAGTTCAGACTGTCCTCTAACTGTGTGCCAAATTTCACAACTTTTTACCATACGGTTCTATGGGCTGCCATAGACTCCAAGAGCGGAAGAATAATAATAATAAGAAAACTAACAATAACAATAGGTGCCTAAGCACCTTCGGTGCTTGGCCCCTAATTAAAAAGAAAAAGAACGCCAACAGATACAATAGGTGCCTACGCACCTTCGGTGCTTGGCCCCTAATAATAAGAAAACTAACAGATACAATAGGTGCCTCCGCACCTTCGGTGCTTGGCCCCTAAAAACTAACAATAACAATAGGTGCCTAAGCACCTTCGGTGCTTGGCCCCTAATAATAAGAAAACTAACAATAACAATAGGTGCCTAAGCACCTTCGGTGCTTGGCCCCTAATAAAACTAACAATTACAATAGGGGCTACAGCACCTTCGGTGCTTGGCCCCTAATAATAAAACTAACAGATACAATAGGGGCTATAGCACCTTCGGTGCTTAGCCCCTAATAATAATAAAACTAACAGATACAATAGGGGCTATAGCACCTTCGGTGCTTAGCCCCTCAGTACGGAAGAATACTAACAGATACAATAGGGGCTACAGCACCTTCGGTGCTTGGCCCCTAATAAAACTAACAATTACAATAGGGGCTACAGCACCTTCGGTGCTTGGCCCCTAATAAGTAAGAATACTAACAGATACAATAGGGGCTACAGCACCTTCGGTGCTTGGCCCCTAATAATAAAAGGGAAAACGTACAATTACAATAGGGGCTATAGCCCCTTCGGGGCTTGGCCCCTAAAAAGACATCATAAAAACGTTCATTCTTGCTCCTCATGGACATCTTTTCAGTGTGTGCCATTCTAAGGCTACATATTAAAGCTGCAGTAGGAAGTTTTTAGAAAACGTTGACTTAGTCTGAAAATTTGAACAAGTACAACTCACAGGTCACTCCCTCTTGCTCTCTGCTGCGCTACAGCCCTCCCTCCACAGCTCCTCCCCCATCACAACGGAGTCTGCGTGAACTTCTGAGCAGAGATGTATAGTAACGAAGTAGAACTACTTCACTACTGTACTTAAATACCAAAAGGCGGTATCTGTACTTTACTAGAGTACTTTTACTTCAGTACATATTTTCGATGAGTTTAATACTTTTACTCCGATATTTTTTTTTATGTGCTGCATCGTTACTCGTTACAATTATAAAAACTGTCAGAACGGTAGATGGCAGGCTGCGGTGTTCACTTAATGTTAACTAGCTGGCTATCATAAAGGCTGTCACGCAGCGCGTTGAATGGTATTTTTGACCCATCACTAATGTCAACTTTCTCTTATTTTATGACAGCCTACTGTTGCCAAAAATAAATCGTAGAGGATGTCTCCTTTGGTGCTGCTTAATCACACGCCCGTTTTTATAGTGTAGTAGTGTTTTATAGGTTAATGGTAGTATAGATTTACACTGACATAACTAATGCAGGAGTTTTCCTGCATTTAAATGTTTTTGGCGGCCGCCGAAGCCTTATTTGTTCGGTGAGTGATGTAGAATAGAATGACTGCTGCGCTTGTCAGGGCGCATATAACGAGCAGCGAGAGAGAGAGAGCGCGCGCGCATTCACCGTCTTAAAACAACACGAGCGCTGTCTTGCTCTCAAATTGCTCTCTATTTGTTTACATAGTTAATCTGCACTGTGAAGAAACATATACAAACAATGAACAGCTGTATTTTTTAAGATTAACAAAGATTAATAAATACAGTAACAAATGTATTGATCATGGTTAGTTCATGTCGGTTATTAGTCTAATACATTAACTAATGTAATGTTAAAGGTACAATCTGTGATATTTTTTTTCCGCTAGAGGTCCCTAGAAGCCTATCCAAAACAAAGGCGTAGTTTGATGACGCCAAGTTTTAGAGCGGAAACTTGGGACATGTGGTCTCCATCTCAACGGACGGTGCAAAAGAATAGGGATTGGAGTCGGGAAGAACTCATGTTCATGGATGCGATTGTGCAACACATGCCCCACGAGCAGCGGAACTTTTATTATGTCACAGTCGCCGGCGCCGCTTCCGCTTTTCCGGTCATGAGTATGAGGTTTACGGGAGCTGTCTTTGTAGTCAGAACCAGCAGCAGATGGTAAACAGTAATTATGTTCCATAAATAAGTAACACAATCCACCATAAAACGTGCAAGAAGTAAATAAGGAACTGCTTGAAGCAAGCTAGTGGTTTGCTGGACGCTAGACACTACTTCCGCATTTGTCCACGACACTGTTGTCATGTGGTTTCTACGTCAGTAAAGGCGGTAACAAAGGGTGACTGACGTCATTGACAGGCGACTGCACTGCCCCGTGTCACTGTTTAGAATGGGAATTTTCTCATGATTTACAAGTAGTTGAAAACATTAGAGATATTGTTAGTCATCAGCTGGACAAAATATATAACACTAGCCTAGTGGTTTTTGGATATTTTACTGTGAATATCTTACATAGTGTACCTTTAACAAATCAAACCATATTATAAAGTGTACAAACAAATCATTTACTCAGAACACCTCTTGAAATGAGAATATGATAATAAGTGTGCTTACCCCATTTATTTTTTTTAAATAAGAGTGGTTAGTAAGATTTAACTTATTTAATTTAACTTAATGAACTACAGTATCAGTGTTTAGGTGCTCCAATCACTTTTGTTTTTACATAAGAAATACTTGAATGTGGCCTACTGGCCTTAGAGATCTTTTAGTTGCCCTAATAAGTTGAGGGTAAAAAGAAAATGTGTAACTTCCAAAAATGACTGCTTTATGCACACTAGTTTAAGAAGGTAATAAGAGTAGGGAGGGATGCTTTAAAGGAGAACGGGACATACTTAATCTGTTTTTGTTTACAAAAAGTTACAGCCAAAGGAATTGTGATTGTCCTTTAGGTTAATCATTTGAAATAATAAAAACAATATGATGTTCAAACTTTTGACTACTTTCTTTAATAACTACATAACACAATACTTTTTAAAATAAACTACTTGCAATACTTAAGTACAAAAAATGTTGAATACTTTAGTAATTCTACTTAAGTGTGGTGCTTAAAGAGCACTTCAACTTCTACTCAAGTCACTTTTTTGATAGAGCACTTGTACTTTTACTCAAGTCTGGGTCTCTAGTACTTTATACATCTCTGCTTCTGAGTGAATGTGCAGGCTTGTAAGCAAGCAGGGCCACCGATGACGGCGGATAAACAATTATGGCACATTCACTTGTACGGATGAAACATCAACAATATGATTTACATTGACTATGGCCTGCCCATACTTTGACTACAAACTTGGTCCTCAAAACATTACATATTTTGCAATGCATGTAATGTAACTATATGACGTTGCACTATTTCTATAAGTAATAAATAGCTAGTAAGATAATATAACGGTAACTAACGTTACAGTGTGCAAGTAATTATTCTATCGATATGTAATGCTAAATAAGGTTTGCTAGTACATTATTTCAGCAACATGACAAGCCAGTAAATTAGTAGGTTTCAATAGTTGCTTTGCACAGTGCGTGACATTTTATCTGTATGTTATACGGCTAGAGTTTTGACACTGAGTCAATGGGCTCCGACGAGGAATTCACACCCACAGCGACTTCGAGGAGTCAACGGGCGGGGAGAAGAGGAAGCCGTGGTGTGCGCGGAGCATCAGGCAGGGGACATGGGAGACGGGGCAGAGGTCGCCAAGTGGGTCCCACTCCCGAGCACCTCAGCAGAGAGGACATGGTGCATGTGGAGAATTTGAGATTAGAGAGGATTGCTTATGAACGTGTAATCAAGCAGGGATACTTACTTGTCAAGCAGAAACTATGTGGCTAACTCTGCATCAGTTTTTAATCCATTCAGGACACGTAGCTCTCTCCACCTCGTAAAGGCCACTCCGATATTTTCCCTCGTTTTATTTCGGGCTCTATCTAATTCTTTATTAGCTTTTTTATCATCGTCATCTGTCTTATTCCGTTTACCCGTCTTTATTTTATGAGCAGGTGCCACTCGAGGAATTGGCAGTTTGGATTGTTTGTCCGCCATAAGCAAAGCTGCGGCACACTGGTAATCTTGAATTTGAATGCCTGTACACGCTGTGCATGAGAGGGATGTGATCAGCACGCACACAAGCTTGATTGACACTGCTAAGACACTCCTCCTGGCTCTGACTGATTGTTTCTTACGGGGAGCGGTGTATTTCTGCAAATGGCAATAGGACCACTGGGAGGAGCCAGAGTCTCATATTCTACTGTCAGGACATAATGACAGGTTTAACAAATATGTAAAAAATACATTTTTTCAAAAGTTACCTACTGCAGCTTTAAGCATATAGCTTTCAATATTAATAGAACCATCATGATATTTTATGTTAAGACAGTTTGTTGCTGCCGTGCTGTTTGAGTAAGAGCTCCGTCAAGCTGATTCCTAATTGCTTGTTTTTGTCTCTTAAAATCAAATTTCTAACCTATCACTCTCTTTTACAGCAGAAGAATACATCCCCAACATTATTTTATATAAAAAACACTCTGATTGCCTTGATATTGCTAGTTTTATCCGACTTCCTGAACATTCGCTACTAGCTTTAGCCTGCTGGTCACACTAGCGTTTGTATTCTTCTCTCTCACAATATTATTGTTCATCTAAACTAATGGCGAGTGTTATTAAGTGCAGGTGCCTATTAAGTGCAGGTGAGGACACGTTTGAGCTGCATGCAGTGCAGTTGGAACTGGAGGCCATGGAACAACAGATTCGGACCCTTCTCGAGAAGCAGGCTGAGATACAGGAGCGGCAAACAGCTCTGGAAACATCCCATGCTGATGCTCACCAATCCTTGGTAAGTTTGCAGCGCGATATTAACACTCCTGCTTCCTCTACGCCATGTGTTGCTCTGCACAGTGCTCGAGCACCCAGAACACGTTCATCCCAGCCCTCGTTCACTTCTGCACCATCTCACCAGGGACCTTGGGTTCTTCAGCAGCGGAAGATTCAAGGCAGGCCTCACACCAGGACTTCTCCTCCACCACCACCCCCAGTCTTTGAGGTCTCAACAAGGAACCGCTTCTCCCCTCTTCACAAGGCAGAACGCAACGCCATGGTCATCAGAGACTCCATCACACGCCATGTCCACACTACCACAACCAAAGGTAAGGTGCGCAGTCACTGTTTTCCTGGTGCTTGTGTTCTCGATGTCGCTACATAGGTTCCCGCGATCCTGAATGGCGCTGAGAACATTGGAGCTGTTGTTCTGAATGTGGGGGTGAACGACACCAGGCTGCGGCAGATGGAGGTGCTGAAGCAGGACTTCAGGAGCCTGATGGAGATGGTTCGAGCCACATCGTCCGCGATGAAGATCATTGTGTCTGACGTACCGACGAGGACGTGAAAGGTTCAGTAGATTATTTGCCTTAAATTAATGGTTAATGTCTTGGTGTAATGAACAGAAACTGCTCTTTATAAATAATAATCTTTTCTGGGAGCGACTCTTCTGTGCTGATGGCCTGCACCCCAGCAGAATCGGAGCTGATCTTCTGTCAGAGAACATCTCTGAGACGCTTTGCGCCATATGACTAATAAGTCAAAACTCAAATCACAGTCTGTGTTCTGCCCACTTAGAAATATGACACTTAGAAATATGAGTGTAGTACAGTCTATAGAAACTGTGTCTATTCCCAGAATAGTGAGGTTTAACAAATAAAAAAAAAAGGAT
Source organism: Megalobrama amblycephala (assembly GCF_018812025.1). NCBI lineage: Eukaryota > Metazoa > Chordata > Actinopteri > Cypriniformes > Xenocyprididae > Megalobrama > Megalobrama amblycephala. The sequence continues at coordinate 45,395,033 of NC_063046.1, read as the reverse complement.
CTAGAAAAAATCTGATTGTGATCAAACAAGAATTTCACAAAATTATTGAACAAATTTCAAAAAACTGAACAATTTCTAAAGCTAAGGCTACTAAACATTAGATCGCTGACACCTAATGCGGTTATTATAAATGAAATTATCACAGATAATAGTCTTGATGTAATTTGCCTTACTGAAACATGGCTTAAACCAAATTATTATTTCGGTCTTAATGAGTCTTGTCCACCTGGCTACTGTAAAAAAAAAACAAATGCCGTCTGATTGGCTGAGGCGGTGGTGTAGCAACAATCTATAGAGATATTCTTAATGTTACTCAGAAAACAAACTATAGGTTTAATTCATTTGAAATTCTTATGCAAAATTTTACACTCTCAGATATAAGAAGAAGAAAAAAACGCTACTATCTCTTGCTTTAGCTACCATTTATAGACCTCCAGGGCCTTATGCTGATTTTCTAAAAGAGTTTGCAGACTTTCTCTCAGACCTATTGGTCAACGTCAATAAAGTGCTGATTGTTGTAGATTTTAACATTCATGTAGACAATACAAATGATGCATTAGGGGCTGCATTTACAGTTTTACTAAACTGGGGTCAAACAAATCATCACTGGACCCACTCACCATTTTAATCATACACTAGATTTAATTATATCACATGGAATCAATTCTACCGATATAGAAAATCTACTGCAAAGTGATGATGTCACTGATCACTGTGATATAAATCAGTTTAATGTTGTTATACATAATGTGTCCCTTATCCATTAGGTGGCGACCTTTTAGTTGCAGTGTTAAAGTAATTGAAGCAATGCAGTCTGTAGTCAATTTTGCTTGTGTGTTCCACCAAAGCTCTGATGTTAATAAAGCGCACATGTCAAAGAATAATGGTGATTTATTGAAACATCACATGGTGTCAGAAGAGGAATGCTGTTAAAGGGATAGTTCTCCCAAAAATGGAAATTTGATGTTTATCTGCTTACCCCCAGTGCATCCAAGATGTAGGTGACTTTGTTTCTTCAGTAAAACACAAATTATGTGTTGAGTGCGATAAGACCTTACTAAGCGAATGCTGAACACAGTTGGACATGGTGGTGTTTTAGAGGTAAAAAATGATATAAATACCGTTCGGTTTTTCGCACAAACCGATCGTTTTTTGTCTTAGGACATCAATGTGTCACTCACATTATTTGACTGACAGACGGCAACGGTTGGAGTTAAAAATCATCATTTGTGTTCTACTGACGAAACAAAGTCACCTACATCTTGGAAGCGCTGGGGGTAAGCAGATAAACATCAAATTTTCATTTTTGGGTGAACTATCCCTTTAACACCATGGCAAAGTTTCAACCTCCAGACAGTTTTGATTTTGGTCACCCCAAACGATGGCCTGAGTGGCATCAAAGATTTCGCCGCTACAGGATAGCCACCAAACTGGACAAAGAAGAGGCTGAAGTTCAGGTCTGTATGCTGCTGTATTTGATGGGAAAAGAAGCTGAACATGTGTATCAGACATTTACGTTCGGGGAGGAAGAAAGAGAGGACTATGATACTGTAATCAGGAATGACTACGATGACTACTTTGTACCGAAAGTTAACGTTATTCGCGATTCCACATGAGGGCTCAAAAGCCAGGTGAAATGGCAGAGGAATATATATACGTAGCCTCCACAAGCTAGTGAACACATGTGACTTCAGTGCTGCCAAAGACAAAAATATTCACAACAGACTTGTGATTGGGATTCTGGACAGAAAACTTCAACAGAAAAGTTTTAGTTAATGCCCGACTTGACTCTCAGAAACGCTGTAGAGCTTGTGAGGCAGTCAGAACAAGTCCGTGGGCACATTAATGAACAGGCTCCCAGTGCCAGCGAGGTGGCCGGCGCCAGAAAAAAAACCCACTATAGAAAGAAAAATAGAAGAAATCATGGAAAGGGGGAAAATTGTCAAGCAAAAAGTGCTGAGTGCCACAAATGATGTCAGAAAACCACAGGAGGGCAACAATGTAATGCATTTCCTGGGTGAGTTAACTCACACTGATGACAAAAGTGGAGCATGGACGGTCACACTTCCGATTCATAGCACAAACATAGACTTTAAAATTGATACAGGTGCGGACATAAATGTAATTTCTGATAAAACCTGCTCTGTTTTGAAGTACAAGCCACAACTTAAAGTTAATGTGAAACTTGAGAGCCCAGGGGATACATTGCACTGCAGATGACAGTTCAGAGCTATGACTACCTTTAAAGATAAGCAGTATAGTTTTGAAGCGTTTGTGTTGACTGGTTCCCATGTAAACAATCTCCTTGGTTGAGATACAGCAAGTGCAATGGATTTAGTTAAGCTGCCAAGGGTTTATGTCATCCTTCCTAGACTAGCACATGCCCAAGTTTTTTCACTTCTCGATGCAGCTAGTGGCTTCTGGCAGCTGCCACTGGATATAGACTGTGCTAAACTAACTACGTGCATTACTCATTTTGGAAGATATATTTTCCACAGGCTACCGTTCTGAATCACCAGCGCACCCGAAATCTTCCAACGGAAAATGTTGACGATCCTCAAAGTAGTTTTCATGGACGATATCTTAGTATTTAACAACACTCCAGAAGAAAATGAGCAGTGACTGCAGAGGGCTCTGGAAGCCATTGACCAGGATGGTCTAAAGCTGAACAAGAAAAAGTGTCTGTTACGGCAGAGTCAGCTCAGGTACCTGGGACATGTCATAGACAAGGAGGGTATAATCCCAGACACAGCCAAAATCGAACCTATCACGCATCTTAAAGAGCCGAAGAACATCTCAGACCTAAGGAGAATGCTAGTAATGAATTATTAACTGGGCAGGTATGTTCCTCATCTCTCCAAGGTTATTCGACCTCTCAACAAGCTGTTGAAGAGAGATGCAGTATGGCCCAGATCAAAAAGGAGTGCCTGGCGGCTGTGTGATCCTGTGAAAAATTTTCAAAGTTCCTGTATGGATTGGAAAGTTTCATCCTTCAAACCTACCATAAACCACTGATTCTGTTGATCAATGCCAATAATCTGTATTCAGTTCCCTTGAGATGTCAAAGGCTGCTACTGCGGATGATGAGTTATAATCCTGTTGCACAATATGTACCCGGCAAAATCTCTCCTATAAAGCTGGAATCTGTGAAAAGAGAGACAGAGATGGATTTCGAGCTACAAATGGTCAGGCAGTACGTGACCGATGGCTGGCCCAGGAATGCTGCTAATGTCCCACAAGCCATAAAATCATACTACAGTGCACACAATCACTTGTCAATTTTCCAGGACCTTGTGCTTTATGATGACAGAATCATAATTCAAGGTAACTTGAAAAGGGTCAATGGTAACTCCCAGATTTTTAACTTTATCATGAATGTTATCTTGAAGGGGGCCTAGGGTATAACTTATATTATTTAAAAGGCATCAAGGGTCAAACAACATAACATCAGTCTTCTTCTGATTTAATTGAAGGAAATTATTGTCCACCCAAGCTTTAATGTCCTCTAAACAAGCTAGCAGAGAGGAAACTGAATCGGTACATGATTGTGAGTGTCATCGGCATAAACATAATATGAAACTTTATGGGACTCAAAAATTAAACGAAAAGGGAGTACATATAAAGAAAATAAGATTGGACCTAGAATTGAGCCCTGCGGCACCCCACAAGTGATGGGAACTGAGCTTGATGAAAATTCACTAATTTCCACCAAAAAATTCCTGTTTGTGAGATATTATGCAAAAAAATCTAGTGCACCATCACGAATGCCAACTTCAAGGCCTAATCTCTTTAACAGGATACGATGATCCACATTATCAAAAGCCACACTTAAGTCCAATTATAGAAGAATAGTATAGTTGCCAGAGTCTGCAGATAGTAAGAGGTCATTTAATACCCTCAAAAGTGCAGATTCAGTACTGTGTTTAGCTCAGTTTACTGTGTTAGCTGAAGCCAGACTGAAAAGGATCCAGCATGTTGTTAGAGATTAAGTAGGAGGAAATTTGATTCAGTACACACTTTTCTAGAACTTTGTTCAAATTTGGAAGTTTAGAAATAGGCCTATAGTTATTAAAATCAGAGGGATCGAGATTATCTTTTTTGAGTAAAGGATGGACCACAGCCTGTTTAAGGCAAAATGGTACAGTACCTGTTTGTAAAGAGCTATTGATAATAGAAAGAAGACTTGGCAGAGGACAGAACATCCTTTAGTAACTTTGTGGGAATGGCATCAAAAGAGCAAGTAGTTGGAGATGTTATGTTATAGATAATGCTCAACAGCTCAGAGTGTTGAAAAAAGTCTGAAAATTAGAAAAAGCAGAGGGGCAAATATTTGCATATTGATAATATCCATATTGAGTTAAATTACTAGAGATCTGTGCCCTAATTGCAGTAACTTTGTTTATAAAGAAGTTACAAAACTTCTCACATAAGTCTAGGCTAGTTTCTGGACTGGCCGGTCTAGAAGGGTTTAATACTTAAAGGGGTGGTTGCATGCGATTTCACTTTTTTAATGTTAGTTAGTGTGTAATGTTGCTGCTTGAGCATAAACAGTATCTGCAAAGTTACAGCGCTGAAAGTTCAATGCACATGGAGATATTGTCTTTTAAAGTTATGGCAGTTTAATGCCTACAAAAACGGCTGGTTTGGACTCCAACGAGCTTCTTCCCGGGTTGGTGACATCATAAACCCTTGCTATTAACATAAACACTGCCCCCAGGAACACGCAACAAAGTGGGCGAGGCCATGTGGCGCAGAAGAGTTGTGTACACCGGACGCGAGCAGCGCGACGCGACGTGTCAAAAGATATAGAACCCATTATAATAATAATCCGTGATATTTTCACACTGGATGTGCTGAGGAAGACAGCTTCCAGAGTCAAGTTCAATGCTGGATTTATACAAAGGCTTTTACTGAAAGATGGAGCAGTTCCCACTTAAAAAGCAGAAGCTGCTGTTTATTGGCTTCAAACTGTAAGTACGTTTTATTGTTTGTACATGTATTTTAAACGTATAGTTCTGTTGCTATTTTTAATGCATCAAGGACATATACAAAGAGCAACTAGTTTCTGCTAGCCAGTTAGCTAAGGTCTAGTGCAAAAAACACCAACAAACTTCTATGTTCATAGACAAACAGTTGTTCATGCTATAAATTAAACGCTACCTTTACAAAAATGCGACTACTCAGGCATGTATTCGGCTACAGTAAAGCTTTAATCAGGATAAAACTGTATATTGAAAGCTAACAAACAGCAGTGATAGCATCTAAACACTTTGACACAAATACCAAATGAAATACCATTCATAAACGTCCTTTAAAAGCCATGATTACAGAGGTTCTGCTTTTTCCTCTTCATCTGGGTCTGATTCGGCTCAATTTGATATAGCAATATAGAAACTATTATTTATATTTCATACACAAATGGTAAGGGGCGTGGCGTTTCCGGACGTTTCAGCGAATCACGATACACTGGGCAAGTTACCAACCTGCTAACCAATCTGTTCACACTGCGTATGTCGGAGGGAGTGGCTTCATAGAACCAGGAAGTCAAATGAGCTGTTCATATGACAGTGGAAACAGAGGTGTAGAATAAAGGTAAAACATATGAAAAATACAGTGTTTAAAAAAAAAAACTAAGCATTAAGACATGTTAAACTGTGCCCCCAAAACACAATCAAGCCTAGAAAAAAACCACTGAACCACCCCTTTAATTTAATATAGAAAACAGTATCTTTGGGCAATGGGAATATTTTGAGATTATGTTAGAGAAGTATTTTGCCCTTTCCAAGGAATCTGCTTCTTGGAAATTGGACAAGTTACTCTGTAAGATTTGAAATGAGATTTGTAATTTGTCCTTCATCCATTGTCTTTCTGCTCTTCTATATTTTTTCCTTAAAATTTTTATATCGCTATTAAACCATGGTTGATTATTTGATTTTTTTTTTTTTTTTTTAGTTTTTTGGTTTTATAAGGGGCAATTTCTGAACATTAAAACAATTTTCAGCTCTTCAACATTCTGATCCTGCAATGATATTACATCACTATACTGTAAGCTGGAAGGGCCAAAAAAAGCATCCATAAATTGCAAAGCAGTGGAGGGGTTAATCGACCTTGAACGGTAGGTGGTAGGCTCATTTAGAGGACTAGGTCAGGAAATCACACTGTCAAACAAAACTGGCCAGTGATCAGACAACCCAGCATCACTTACAGATATAATACTGATATCAAGGCCTAATGATAAAACTAGATCAAGCGTGTGACCCAGTTTGTGTGTTGGACCTGATATGTGTTGTGTAAGGTTAAAAGAGTCTAAAAGATGAACGAAATCTCTTACAAGAGGTTTCGATTTCAAGGGACAACAAAATGTATATTAAAATCACTTGTCAGTACTTGAGACCACATAGGATAGAAAATCTGAAAACTCCCTTAAAAAGTCATTGTTGACTTTAGGTGGTCTATAAATCAAAACACAAAGCAATGGGCTAGAAGTTCTACTTTACACATTAAGAGTTCTAAACTAGTGTAAGCATCAACTGGTAAGATCTTACATTTGAAACAGTCCTTAAAAATGGCAGCAACACCTCCACCCAACTGGAAGTTCTAGGGCAACTATAATAGTTACAGTGTACAGGGGAAAGTTCAGATAAAGGGCTTAAGTCATTTTCTGTAAGCCAGGTTTCAGTGATGAACAAGAAGTCCAGAGAGTTTGTTAAAAATTACGTAATGTAACAGAAATGTTTTGTTTGATACTGATCTTGCATTTAACAAGGCCATTTTAATTTCTCATGGAGCGAAGTTGGGACGAGGCATCTCTGGCAACGAGCAAAGTAAGTTGAAGTTCACCCTGCACTGAGACGAATGGCGAAGTCACAACAGTTGCTCATTGGACAATATTACAGGAATCTTTCACCTATCACAGAGCAGCCAATTAGACGTCAATAAATCTGGTTTCAAGAGTGGCCACTCGACTGCACTGCTGTCGTTCACTGAATCCTTGCGGATTGCAATTCCAAATCTTCAGTTCTCATTCTGCTCAATCTATCTGCTGCCTTTGACACAGTGAATCATCAGATCCTCCTGTCCACCCTCTCATCACTGGGCATCACAGGTACTCCACTTCTCTGGTTTGAATCCTATCTCACAGGAAGGTCTTTCAGGGTTGCCTGGAGAGGGGAGGTATCCAAAGCTCATCAACTGACCACAGGGGTTCCTCAGGGTTCAGTTCTTGGACCCCTTCTTCATTTAAACTACATCACTTGGTCCCATCATTCAGGCACATGGTTTCTCCTACCATTGCTATGCTGATGACACACAACTCTTCCTTTCATTCCAACCAGATGATCCCACAGTAGCTGCACGAATCTCAAGCTGTCTGGCAGACATCTCGGCATGGATGAAAGAACAGAAACTCAACCTGGCTAAGACTGAGCTTCTCGTCTTCCCTGCCAATCCGACTCTAAATCATGATTTCAGCATCCAGCTAGGTACATCCTCATTTACCCCATCAAATTCGGCCAGAAATCTTGGAGTAATCCTTGATGACCAACTGACCTTCAAAGACCACATTGCAAAGACAGCTTGGTCATGCAGATTTGCACTTTACAATATCAGGAAAATCAGGCCCTTCTAAATCAGGCCCTTCATTTCTAGGCTTGATTACTGCAATGCTCTTCTGGCTAGACTGCCATCATGCACAATCAAGCCTCAACAAATGATTCAGAATGCTGCAGCACATCTCGTCTTTAACGAGCCCAAAAGAGCCCACATCACGCCTCTCTTCATCTCTCTGCACTGGCTACCACTTGTTGCTCACATCAAATTCAAGGCGTTGATGCTTGCTTACAGATCTACCACAGGCTCAGCACCCTCCTACTTCCACTCACTATTACGAGTCTACACTCCTACCAGAAGCCTACTCTCATTAAAGGAACGAAGGCTTGTGGTACTGTCACAGAGAGGCACAAAATCACTCTCCAGAACATTCTCGTTCACTGTCCCTTGCTGGTGGAATGATCTTCCTGCCTTCATCCGGAATGCAGAATCCCTTGCACTATTCAAAAGACAGCTGAAAACTCATCTCTTCCGTGAGCACTTAACCTCATCTTAAAAAAGAAAAACTTCTTATACCTATCCTTTCACTTCCCCTAATCCCTCTCTATTGTAGCTTATTAAAACTTGTATTGTGAGCACTTCTTGTGTCTATTTGCCTCGTCACGACGACTCGCTTGTTGTATTCCTCACTTGTAAGTCACTTTGGATAAAAGCGTCTGCCAAATGAATAAATGTAAATGTATTGCTCCACTATTTTTCACCGCAGCATTGGGGGAATTGGTATTCCTCTGCCCCTCTTGACTTCTGAGAGACACTGCCACTCTGAGAGGCTCTTTTTATTCACAATAATTTTGCCAATTGACCTAATAAGTTGCAAATTGGTCCTCCAGCTGTTCCTTATATGTACATTTAACTTTTCCGGCCTCTTATTGCGTCCCAACTTTTTTTTATGAAATCCAAAATGAGCCAATATTTGGCAGGACATTTCAAAATGTCTCACTTTCAACATTTGATATGTTATCTATATTCTATTGTAAATAAAACATAAGTTTATGAGGTTTGTAAATAATTGCATTCCTTTTTTATTCACAATTTGTGCAGTGTCCCAACTTTTTTGGAATCAGGTTTGTATATCAGTTCCATGTTTCTCTGAGGTCTCACCTGTAGTGACTGATCAGTTTCAGAGTAGATCTTCATCATCTCCTCTTTCTCTTGTTCATATTCCTCTCTCCACTGTACTCGTCTTCTCTTCAGTTGTTCATATTGTTGTTCAATGATTTGCAGTTTCTTTTCAAAAGTCTTTTGTTGATCTTCTCTCATGTTTCTTTCTTCTGTCAGTCTCTTCTCCAAATCCTCTAGTAGTTCTTGTCTCTCTCTTTCTACTCTCTCTCTCTCTCTGATTATTCCCTCTATTTCACTCTTTGGTATCAGAATATGTTCATTACTAATCTGTTTCTCACTCTCTCTCCTTTTCTCATCTTCTTGTCTCTTTCTCTCTTTTTCATGATTCTGTATTTCTTCCTCCATCATCTTCATTCTCTCTTTCTCTTCTTCTTGTTTCTTCATCAGTTCTTCTCTTTCTCTGTTCAGTTTCTCCATCAGGATCTTCTTCTTGTTTTTTTCTTCTTCATGTTTAGATTGAAGATCTTCTTTCTCTTTTTCCATCCTCTCTCTCTCTTCTTTCAGTCTATCATTAAATTCATCCCAAATTCTCTGTTCTTTCTCTCTTCTTTTCTCATCCTCTTCTTCTCTTCCCATCTTTTCCTCTAGTTTCTGTTTCTCCCATTCCTCTCGTTCTCTCTTCATCTCCTCACACATCTTTTCTTCTCTCTCTCCTTTCTCTTTTATTTCTTTTTTATATTGTTCTTCTCTCTCATTAAACTCTTCTTCTCTTCTCTTTCTCTCTTTGTCATGATTCTGTCTTTCAATCTCTATTCTGTTCATCAGTCTGTCTATTTGAATGTCATATTTGATCTGAAGTTTTTCATTTTCTTTCTTCAAATTCTCTTTTTCTTGTCTCATTTCCTCTATTTCATGTTTGAATGTCTCTCGTTCTCGTCTCATCTCGTCTCGTATCTCTCTCTGATGTTTCTCTTGTTCCTTTATTTCTCTTTTATATTCTTCTCTCGCTATAATGTTTTCTTCTCTTCTCTTTCTCTCTTTGTCATGATTCTGTCGTTCTTCCTCCATCATCATCTTCATTCTCTCTTTCTCTTCTTCATGTTTCTTCATCAGTTCTTCTTTCTCTCTGTTCAGTTTCTCCATCAGGATCTTCATCTTGTTTTCTTCTTCTTCATGTTTAGACTGAAGTTCTTCTTTCTCTCTTTCTATTCTCTCTCTCTCTTCTTTTAGTGTATCATTAAATTCATCCCAAACTCTCTGTTCTTTCTCTCTTCTTTTCTCATCCTCTTCTTTATTTCTTGTCTTTTCCAGTAGTTTCTGTTTCTCCCATTCCTCTCGTTCTCTCTTCATCTCCTCACACATCTTTTCTTCTCTCTCTCCTTTCTCTTTTATTTCTCTCTTATATCGTTCTTCTCTCTCATTAAACAGTTCTTCTCTTATCTTTCTCTCTGTTTCATGATTTTGTCTTTCATTCTCTATTCTGTTCATCAGTCTGTCTATTTCTGTGTCGTATTTGATCTGAAGTTTTTCATTTTCTTTCTTTAAATTTTCTTTTTCTTGTCTCATTTCCTCTACTTCATGTTTGAATGTCTCTCGTTCTTGTCTCATCTCGTCTCGTATCTTTATCTGATGTTTCTCTTGTTCTATAATTTCTCTTTTGAGTTCATCTTCTCTTCTCTCTCTCTCTTTGTCATGATTCTGTTGTTCTTCATTCATCATCTTCTTCATTCTCTCTTTCTCTTCTTCATGTTTCTTCATCAGTTCTTCTCTTTCTCTGTTTAGTTTCTCCATCATGATCTTCATCTTTTGTTTTTCTGCTTCAAGTTTAGACTTAAGTTCTTCTTTCTCTCTTTTCATTCTTTCACTATCTTGTTTCAGTTTTTCATTAAATTCAACACAATCTCTCTGTTCTTTCTCTCTTCTTTTCTCATCCTCTTCTTCTCTTCTCATCTTTTCTTCTAGTTTCTGTTTCTCCCATTCCTCTCGTTCTCTATTCATCTCCTCGCACATATTTTCCTCTCTCTCCTCTTTCTTTTTCATTTCTCCTTTATACCATTCTTCTCTTTTTTTAAACTCTTTGTCTCTTCTCTTTTTCTCTTTGTTATGATTCTCTCTTTCATTGTCTATTCTGCTCATCAGTATTTCTATTTCTGTCTGTAGATTTTCTTTTTCTTTTTTCACATTCTCTTTTTCTTGCCTTGTTTCATTTATTTCATTTTTAAACAGCTCTCGTTCTCGTCTCATCTCGTTTAGCATCTGCTCTTCCTGTTCCTTTTTGTCTCTTTTATATTGTTCTTCAATCTCTCTAAATTCTTCTTCTCTTCTCTTTATTTCTTTATCTCGATTCACTCTTTCTTCCTCCATCATTTTCATTTTCTCTTTCTCTTCTTCATGTTTCTTCATCAGTTCTTCTCTTGCTCTGTTCAGTTTCTCCATCATCATCTTCATTCTCTCTTTCTCTTCTTCATGTTTCTTCATCAGTTCTTCTCTTTCTCTGTTCAGTTTCTCCACCATCATCATCATCTTCATCTTGTTTTTTTCTGCTTCATGTTTGGAATGAAGATCTTCTTTCTCTTTCATTAATATTTTATATTGTTCTTCTCTCTCATTAAATTTATCTTGTCTTCTCTTCCTCTCATTCTCTATTCTGTTTAGCATCATGTCTATATCAGTATCATATTTAACCTGTAGTTTCTCTTTTTCTAGTCTCATTTCCTCTATTTCATGTTTGAATGTCTCTCGTTCTCGCCTCATCTCATCTCGTATCTCCCTCTGATGTTTCTCTTGTTCTATAATTTCTCTTTTGAGTTCATCTTCTCTTCTCTCTCTCTCTTTGTCACGATTCTGTTGTTCTTCATTCATCATCTTCTTCATTCTCTCATTCTCTTCTTCATGTTTCTTCATCAGTTCTTCTTTCTCTCTGTTCAGTTTCTCCATCAGGATCTTCATCTTGTTTTCTTCTGCTTCATGTTTAGACTTAAGTTCTTCTTTCTCTCTTTCCATACTTTCTCTCTCTTGTTTCAGTTTCTCATTAAATTCATCACAATCTCTCTGTTCTTTCTCTCTTCTTTTCTCATCCTCTTCTTCTCTTCTCATCTTTTCTTCTAGTTTCTGTTTCTCCCATTCCTCTCGTTCTCTCTTCATTTCTTCACGCATTTTTTCCTCAGTATCCTCTTTTTCTTTAATTTCTCCTTTATACCATTCCTCTCTTTCATAAAACTCTTCTTCTCTTCTCTTTCTCTGTTTGTTGTGATTCTCTCTTTCATTGTCTATTCTGCTCATCAGTATTTCTATTTCTGTCTTTAGATTTTCTTTTTCTTTTTTCACATTCTCTTGTTCTTGCCTTGTTTTGTTTATTTCATTTTTAAACAACTCTTGTTCTTGTCTCATTTCGTTTCGCATCCACTCTTCTTGTTCCTTCATTTCTCTTTTATACTGTTCTTCTCTCTCTTTGAATTCTTCTTCTCTTCTCTTTATTCCTTTATCTCGATTCACTATTTCTTCCTCCATCATCTTCATTTTCTCTTTCTCTTTTTCATATTTATTAATCAGTTCTTCTTTTTCTCTGTTCAGTTTCTCCATCATCATCTTCATCTTGTATTCTTCTTCTTCATGTTTGGATTGAAGATCTTCTTTCTCTTTCATTAGTATTTTATATTGTTTTTCTCTCTCATTAAATTTGTCTTCTCTTCCCTTCCTCTCATTCTCTATTCTGTTCATCAGTCTGTCTATATCAGTGTCATATTTAACCTGTAGTTTCTCTTTTTCTTGTCTCATTTCCTCTATTTCATGTTTAAGTGTCTCTCGTTCTCGTCTCATCTCGTCTCGTATCTCTCTCTGATGTTTCTCTTGTTCTCTTATTTCTCTTTTCAGTTCCTCTTCTCTTCTCTTTCTCTCTTTGTCTTGATTCTGTCGTTCTTCCTCCATCATCATCCTCATTCTCTCTTTCTCTTCTTCCAGTTTCTTCATCAGTTCTTCTCTTTCTCTGACTCTGTCCATCAGGATCTTCATCTGTTGTTCTTGTTTTTCTCTCTCCATCTCTCTGAACATCTTACATGAGTAGAAACTCCCTCCATGTTCTTCCACCATGTTATCTATCTTCTCCAGTAGATCAGACACCTGTGTTCGGTCTCCAGTCTGATTATTATTGAACACATGGTATCTGTTTCCACACGCTTTAATCAGCTTCATCAAAGGAGATCCAGGTTTTCCCAAATACTGATCAATAGTTTTGTTCTTCAGATCATCTCCTCTCGTGAAGAGCACCATGGTGAACATTAAGGATTTCTCACCAAACGTCTCTTGGATGATCTTCACTGATGTTGCTTCTTCTTGAGTGAATCGTTGTCCTAAATTGAGCACAATGATGAACACATGTGGTCCAGGCAGGATCATGGAGATGCAGTGTCTGATTTCTCTCTGGATCTCCTCATTACTCAGTTCAGTATCAAACAGTCCTGGAGTGTCGATCACAGTAACGTGTCGGCCGTTGATTTCAGATGATTCTCTCCGACTCTCTTTAGTCACTGACTCTTGAGATGTTTCTGCTGTAAATGCATCTCTTCCTAAGATTGTGTTTCCAGTTGCACTCTTCCCAACTCCAGTTTTTCCCAGCAGCACAATCCTCAGATCCTCTTCACTCTCTGTTGAACCTGTAAAAGAAGAAATTAGTTAGTTTTAAAGCCTATTTAAACGTGTGATTTATTAAAACATCACATATCGTTAGCCTCATAGCATAATTGCCTAAGTATCATTTGAAAATGAATGACTTAGGCAATTATGCTATGAGGCTAACGATATGAAAATTGCAAACAATATTTTGCTTCTATAAAAAGGACACTGGTCCCCTGTTAGATGGTAAAGTGCAACACCTCTTTAGTTGCCTTTACCACCTTTATATCCTTGCCTTTATTTTGGATCAAAACTCAGTTTTATGTTGATTTCATTGAAAATCCTCAGTTGGATCTTCAAACAAAAAAAAGAAAAAGATTTCATATTAAGGACAGAACACACCAAGCCGATGCCGACGAAGTTAAGTAGTGATGGCCGACGAAATAGTGGCGACGAAAGCAGACTGTTGCCCTGACACACCAAACCAACGCTAAACAGCCAACGGCCAAGCAGCACGTCAGTTCTGCGCCTGCCTGAGATGACGTGCCTTTCCGAAACAGCAGGCTGAACAGCCAATCAGAAGGATCTAATGGCCCGACAGACAATGAGCTCCAACGCGATTCAACATTTCGAATCAGCCGAAAAAAGGCAGACGAGGACCAACTTCAGCCGAAGGTGCGGAACACACTGAGAAAACTTTGTCGGCTGACGGAGAAAAACTGCCTGATGGCCGACTGCCGGCTTGGTGTGTTCCTGCCTTTGGGGATGACCATAATTAAACAACAGTAAGACTTTTGACTGATTAATACCTGTAGTAAACAATTTAAGTAATTTTTAAAGTAATATATCAGTCAAAATTTTGTTTTTTAAGAGGAAAAAAAGATAAGTTGTGTATGTTATTTTAACATTCAGAAATGTAAAATATGTATCATTTACAAATTAACACCAAACAATATGCTATTTTATAAAATAAAAAAGATAAAATGTGCTGCTTTATGCTGCTATTTGCACATGTAAAACTAAACTTGTGGTATTTTAATCTTTTCGGTTAAAGGATAATGATCAGTTAAAAAAAAAACATCCAAAATGAACATCCCTACTTCATATATTTCAATTAAAAAAAAAAAATGTTGAATCTAAACTCCAAAATCTTTACAGAGTATTTGTGATGGCATAAAATGCCAAAGCAATGAAACAGATGTCACAATTTACAATCTAACAGGGGTCCATAGGAATTGTGTTTAATCATATCACTATTCACTGTATAAAGTGGTCACCTGCAATTGTTATATTAAAGATCTCTTTCTGCTTGATTTAACCAATAAAACTTGGTTTTGTTGTTATAAATTAATGTATTCAGGTTGGTTCAGCAAGTTTTAATAACTGACTTAACAAAATTAGTTAATTTGCCAATAACAGGTTACCATATATTTTTTATTCACCGTTCCGTGCCCATTTTCACACAAGTTAAAGTGTACATGGTAAAGTTAACACTCTGAGGTCTGAGGTATCGCCGGCGATACCACCGCGTTTTTTTCTTACCAGTGTGAAAGAGACTCAAAATACTCCGTCAATGTTGCACATACAATTAAGAGTTATACACCATTTTAATCTGTGGAATATCTTCTTTTATTTGTGTACACTCAGAGTAAAAACAAAATGTTGTGCTTTTTGTAAAATAAAGAAAACTAACATGACGCGTGATCTCTCGTCTCCCTCTGAACGAAGTCCAATCTGATAGTTCTCAGAAAATGAACTGTAACTTAGTGAATACTAATCACAAAAAAATCATACTTATGTCTAACAAAACGTTGAAATGTCAGGTTTTAAATCGTGCAAGTCAAATCGAAAACAAACATTCTGTGTTTATGTAATCTGTATGAAAAGAGAGCCATATCAGAAGTCCGTGATTCAGCTCATTACCCACTAATGCGGCCACACCCACGGAGCCAGCGCTATTCAGAGTCAAATTCAGAGTCAGCACATGCATACATCGTCTCAATCGTGTATTTATTGTCTTGAAAAGTGTTTATCTGGATGTAAAAGCCATGGTTAGCGATCTCTGGAAGACAGGCAGTTAGTTCCTGTTTTCTTTTCTTCTATAGATAAATTTTAGATGAGTTTTTGTGTCTTTAGCGCCCTACGGCTGCAGTATGAATTGTAAACACCATTCATGGAATAGCCTCTTCTTCTTTAGATGAATTTGTGGACTAAAAATGCACACAGAGCGCCCTCCGGCTGCAGTATGAATCGAAAACACCAGCGCTCATATAGATAACAATGAATATTAAATAAAAATAACTCCTCTGTATAGAAAATTGACATAAAAATATGAGAATCCAATATTTCTCCAAATGTGCATGCTTTTAAACTAAAAGCCTATATTCAGACTCTTTGCATCACAGAAATACATTATATTTTAAAGTGTAATATAAAACCATTATTTTATATTGAAATAATATTTTTTCTGTATGTTTCATATACCATGATGAGCTTGAGACATCACAGATGTTTTTTTTTTCACAGCCTACCTGACTGAAAGGCCTCATTAATATGCAAGTCATTTCAGGTCATTACTATGCGATTCTATTGTCTTCTCTGGTGAGAACGAGCCATTATTCATGGTGATTCACACCTCCACGCATACTGTGTTTCTTGGCAAAAAGTGTCTTACAAAATCTAAATCAATATATTGTTATAAATGAAAGAGTAGTCAGCATAAATTTTACATAATTTTGAAGCAAAAACTCTACTCTACAACCTCAAATACCCTAAAGTATTGTAAACACTGAGTTAATATACTTTTTTTGGCCTTATTTCAGTGACTTAAGTTTTTTGTTTTTTCAATAACCACGCATAAACGTTATTCCTTCAAAAACACAAACATGTACATACATGTTCCTCACATATTATGGTAGCCTAGTTTGTGCTGAATACAGTGTAATAACACTTTTGTCATTAATATGTATATGAACAACTGAAAAAAGCACAAATGTCAGGGCATGTCAAAACTTCTCCAGGCCCCAAATCAGCCTCAGACTCCAGAGGGTTAAGCAGCAGCAACATGTGCATTCTATAGTGATATCATTACACAAAAGGACACTGGTCCCCTGTTAGATGGTAATGTTTGACACCTGTTTGGTTGCCTTTACATTTAGCAATATTTTGTAATCTGATTAGCTCTGTAATGTTACCTCTGTAAGTTCTGGCCATAAAAAAAAAAAAGAAACTGTAGAAAGATTTTGAATGTCAATACTAATTTATGTTGATTGTTGCATTGAAAAAACTTCAGTTGGTTCAACTAATGTGCCAGTGTTAAAAGACTGTCAGTGTTAACTGACAATTTTGCAGCAAGTCAACATAATATTTTGAGATCTGACCTCCAAAATCTTTACAGTGTGTTTGTGATGATAAGAAAAGGCAAAGCAACCAAACAGATCTGGCAATTTACCATCTAACAGGGGACTAAAGGCATTTTGTTTAATCAAATCAATATTCACCGTATAAAGTGATGAGCCGCAACTGTTACCTTAAAGAGCAATTTCTTCTTGATGTAAAACAAAACTTAGTTTTGTTGGTATAAACTGATGTAATTAGTTTGGTTCATTGATGTTAAATAATATTTTTGACTTGAACAAAATATGTTAATTTAGATATTATTTTTATTCATCATTCAATGCCCAATTCCACACAAGCAAACGTGTTCATGCTAAAGTTAAGCAGCAGCAGCATTTGCATGTGCAGTAGTGATTTCACTACACAAAAAGACACTGGTCCCCTGTTAGATGGTAAAGTGCAATTAGCAATATTTCATATTCTGAACATCTCTGAATATAGCAGCAATGTTCATAGTAACACCAAATACCAGTTCTTGCCCATATATATATATATATATATATATATATATATATATATATATATATATACAGGTTCTTCTCAAAAAATTAGCATATTGTGATAAAAGTTCATTATTTTCATATTTTTAGATTCATTGCACACTAACTGAAATATTTCAGGTCTTTTATTGTTTTAATATTGATGATTTTGGCATATAGCTCATGAAAACCCAAAATTCCTATCTCAAAAAATTAGCATATTTCATCAGACCAATAAAAGAAAAGTGTTTTTAATACAAAAAAAAAGTCAACCTTCAAATAATTATGTTCAGTTATGCACTCAATACTTGGTCGGGAATCCTTTTGCAGAAATGACTGCTTCAGTGCAGCGTGGCATGGAGGCAATCAGCCTGTGGCACTGCTGAGGTGTTATGGAGGCCCAGGATGCTTCGATAGCGGCCTTAAGCTCATCCAGAGTGTTGGGTCTTGCGTCTCTCAACTTTCTCTTCACAATATCCCACAGATTCTCTATGGGGTTCAGGTCAGGAGAGTTGGCAGGCCAATTGAGCACAGTAACACCATGGTCAGTAAACCATTTACCAGTGGTTTTGGCACTGTGAGCAGGTGCCAGGTCGTGCTGAAAAACGAAATCTTCATCTCCATAA
The DNA here is from genome assembly GCF_018812025.1 of Megalobrama amblycephala. Taxonomy (NCBI): domain Eukaryota; kingdom Metazoa; phylum Chordata; class Actinopteri; order Cypriniformes; family Xenocyprididae; genus Megalobrama; species Megalobrama amblycephala. The sequence goes on along the minus strand of NC_063046.1, from coordinate 45,377,251 downwards.
AGCTTTGCAGCAGATGGAAGCATGAAGTGCTCCAAAATCTCCTGATAGCTAGCTGCATTGACCCTGCCCTTGATAAAACACAGTGGACCAACACCAGCAGCTGACATGGCACCCCAGACCATCACTGACTGTGGGTACTTGACACTGGACTTCAGGCATTTTGGCATTTCCTTCTCCCCAGTCTTCCTCCAGACTCTGGAACCTTGATTTCCGAATGACATGCAAAATTTGCCCAGGTCAGGCGCTTCTGGGGAATGCGGCACCTGTAGCCCATTTCCTGCACACGCCTGTGCACGGTGGCTCTGGATGTTTCTACTCCAGACTCAGTCCACTGCTTCCGCAGGTCCCCCAAGGTCTGGAATCGGTCCTTCTCCACAATCTTCCTCAGGGTCCGGTCACCTCTTCTCGTTGTGCAGCGTTTTTTGCCACACTTTTTCCTTCCCACAGACTTCCCACTGAGGTGCCTTGATACAGCACTCTGGGAACAGCCTATTCGTTCAGAAATTTCTTTCTGTGTCTTACCCTCTCGCTTGAGGGTGTCAATGATGGCCTTCTGGACAGCAGTCAGGTCGGCAGTCTTACCCATGATTGCGGTTTTGAGTAATGAACCAGGCTGGGAGTTTTTAAAAGCCTCAGGAATCTTTTGCAGGTGTTTAGAGTTAATTAGTTGATTCAGATGATTAGGTTAATAGCTCGTTTAGAGAACCTTTTCATGATATGCTAATTTTTTGAGATAGGAATTTTGGGTTTTCATGAGCTGTATGCCAAAATCATCAGTATTAAAACAATAAAAGACCTGAAATATTTCAGTTGGTGTGCAATGAATCTAAAATATATGAAAGTTTAATTTTTATCATTACATTATGGAAAATAATGAACTTTTATCACAATATGCTAATTTTTTGAGAAGGACCTGTATATATATATATATATATATATATATATATATATATATATATATATATATATATATATATATATATATAGGCAAAGCAACCAAACATGTGCCACACTTTACCATTTAACAGGGGACCAAAGGCATTTTGTTTATTTAAAATTCCATGCCAATTTCCACACTTTGTGCATGCAAAATGAGCAATTTAAGCAGACACAAGTAATTTTTCTTGCAACTCAACTTTACTTTTTACTGTTGTACCCCATGTTACTAAATACAGTGGTGGTCAGAATTATTGGCACCCTTGGTAAATATGATCAAAGGTGACTGTAAAAATTAATCTGCATTGTTTATCCTTTTGATCTTTAATTAATAAAATTAGCAAAAGTCTAATCTTTCATTGAAGGAAAATAATTAAAAGTAGGGGGAAAGTCACATAATGAAATAAATGTTTTTCTCCAAAACATGTTGGCCACAATTATTGGCACCCTTTTTTTCAATCCTTTTTGCAACCTCCTTTTGCCAAGATAACAGCTCTGAGTCTTCACCTATAATGCCTGATGAGTTTGGAGAACACCTGACAAGAGATCAGAGACAATTCCTTCATACATAATCTCTCCAGATCCTTCAGATTCCCAGCTCCATGTTGATGCTTCTTCTCTTCAGTTCACTCCACTTATTTTCTTTAGGGTTCAGGTCAGGAGACTGGGAAGACCATGGCAGAAGCTTCATTTTGTGCTCAGTGACACATTTTTGTGTTGATTTTGATGTTTGTTTTGCATCATTGTCCTGATTGAAGATCGAACCACGGCCAATTATTGGATTTCTAGCAGAAGAGGTCAGGTTTTTAATTTTTATCTGTTGGTATTTGATAGAATTCATGATACCATTTATCTGAACAAGATGTCCAGGACCTTCAGCAGATAAATAGGCCCACAACATTAAAGATCCAGCAGGATATTTAACCGTGGACATGGGGTACTTTGTATCCATGTGTGCACCAAACCCATCTGGTGGTTTTGCTGCCAAAAAGCTCTTTTAGTAGTTTCATCTGACCATAGAAGCCGGTCCCGTTTGAAGTTCCAGTCGTGTCTGTCAACTGAATATTCTCCAACGTGTTTTGGAGGAAAACATTTATTTCATAATGTGACTTTCCCCCTACTTTTAAAGGTCCCCTTGAACATGTTTTTAAAAGATGTAATATAAGTCTAAAGTGTTTCCTGAATGTGTCTGTGAAGTTTCAGCTCAAAATACCCCATAGTTTTTTTTTTTATTAATTTTTTTAACTGCCTATTTTGGGGCATCATTAACAATGCACTGATTTACACTCGGCCCCGCCCCCTGCCAATCGAGTCTTCCCTGCCACACGAGCTCTGGACTATATTACAGCGCATTTACAAAGTTCACACAGCTAATATAACCCTCAAATGGATCTTTACAAGATGTTCGTCATGCACGCTGTATGCATGCTCCGAATTATGTGAGTAAATGATTTATTTGGAGGTTAACGGTTGTTTCTCTATGAGTTTGAGGCTGTGCTCCGTGGCTAACGGCTAATGCTACACTGTTGGAGAGATTTATAAAGAATGAAGTTGTGTTTATGAATTATACAGACTGCAAGTGTTTAAAAATGAAAATAGCGACGGCTCTTGTCTCCGTGAATACAGTAAGAAACAATGGTAACTTTAACCACATTTAACAGTACATTAGCAACATGCTAACGAAACATTTAGAAAGACTATTTACAAATATCACTAAAAATATCATGTTATCATGGATCATGTCAGTTATTATTGCTCCATCTGCCCTTTTTTGCTATTGTCCTCGCTTGCTTACCTAGTCTGTTAGTCTTACCTACGCTCGGAGCTTCGTGGAGTTTATCCTAAATCCTTCTCTTTATTCCTATTCATATAATATAACTTTCTTATTTTTCACTAGATTACTTAACCTATTGCATAGTATTACTAAACGGAACGATTTATTACTAGCAATCCACCAGCGTAATCACCTAGTGTTAGCCATAGCCCGCTAGCCTGCTAGCTACCGTCTACTTTCTTTTTTCCTCTAAACCAACCTTCCTTGTCGATTTAATGGCGGATTTATCCGATGTATGTTATTCTGATCTGTCCTCGCCAGATCGGGAAGCTGTGGAGACGTTGCTGCCCGGCATTCATCGATCCACCGCGAGGTACAGCGTCCCGCACATCACCCTTGCCCCAGGCACCGGCAAGCGACCGAGACATCCAGCCAGCGAGTCCCGTGTGCGTTGCAGTTTTTCGGACGGCGTTCATCAAACACACGGTCAGTCATGTCCGACGATTATCATGTGTATTAAATGCAACATGTACAGCTTAGCTCTTTCTATCAGCAGTGAGACTTACACATGTGATAAATGCAGGGATATTGTCAGGCTGACAGAGAGAATCTCAGAATTAGAGACACGCATCCAAACTTTAATTGAGGATAGTGAGAATGAAAGGGCCTTACATCAAAGCAAATTTAAAAGTGCTGGCTAATGCTAAACGTAAATATTCTAAAATCATTATCCACGTCGGCACAAATGATGTTCAACTTTGCCAGTCGGAGATCACTAAAATTAACATTAAAGAGGTGTGTGAACTCGCAAATTCAATGTCAGCAGAAGTAATTTGTTCTGGCCCTCTTCCTGTTCGTCGGAGTGATGAGATAGTTAGCAGGTTATCATCACTCAATGGCTGGCTGTCTAAGTGGTGTCCGCAGAATAATATAGGTTTCATAGACAATTGGAAAAGCTTTTGGGGCAGACCTGATCTGTTGAAAAGAGATGGTATTCATCCCTCCCGGGATGGTGCTGCTCTTCTATCTAGAAATTTGGCAAATAGTCTTAGAGCTGAAACATGACAAACCAGGGCCCAGATCAGGACGCAGACAGACTGGCTAAACCGACCGTCTGCTAGCCGCCTCACGTCACAGAACTCAGATAATTCACAGCACATAGAAACTCTTTCACCTAGATATTATCACATAGAGACTGTGTCTGTACCTCGAACTAGTAAATACAAAAAATTTCCGAAACCTTTTAAGGGTAAAAATTTAATTGATGTTCAAAAAATGAAAATCACAGATAAATCAGATAAACAAATGATAAAGCTTGGGTTACTGAATATTAGATCTATTTCTTCAAAAGCACTTATTGTAAATGAAATTATCACAGACAATAAACTAGACTTGCTGTGTTTGACAGAAACCTGGCTAAAACCAGACGATTACATTACTTTAAATGAATCTAGTCCTCAAGGTTATGATTATCGACACAATCCTCGGCAGAAAGGCAAAGGGGGAGGTGTTGCTGTAATTTATAGTAATATATTCAGAATCATTCAAAAGAATTTCAAATATAATTCCTTTGAAGTGATGGTGCTTTATGTAACATTATGTAAGTTGACATTTGTGCTGGCTACTGTATACAGGCCACCAGGGCACCATACTGACTTTATCAAAGAATTTGCTGATTTTCTATCAGAGTTAGTACTAGCTGCGGATAAAGTCCTTGTTGTTGGTGATTTTAATATCCATGTAGATAATAACAAAGACGCATTTGGATTGGCATTTGCAGACATTTTAAACTCTATTGGAGTTAGACAACACGTGTCAGGACCCACTCATTGTCGTAATCATACCCTAGATCTAATACTGTCGCATGGAATTGATATTGATGCTGTTGAAATTCTACAGCAGAGCGATGATATATCAGATCATTATTTAGTCTCGTGTATAATACAATTAGCCAAGGCTACAAAACCACCACCCAGCCATAAATATTGTAGAACCATCACGTCTACCACTAAAGATTGCTTTATAAATAATCTCCCCGAGCAGTTTCATCGCCTTAGTATACCTGACAACTTAGAAGAACTCGATGCTGCAACAGAAACTATTGGCTCTCTCTTTTCCAGCACATTAGATGCAGTCGCTCCTTTACGTCTAAAGAAGATTAAGGAAACTAATCCAACGCCGTGGTATGATGAGCACACTCGGGCTCTAAAACGAGCTGTTAGAAAAGCTGAACGTACAGTAGGTGGCCATCCAAAACGGTGTTTCTACCGCCGCGCGTGCCGCCGCCGCCGCGTCGCAAAGTGCATTTGCAGCTTTTGACCGCTGAGTGGCGCTTTAACCACATGTTATCCAACAAATGCATCAAAGCACATTTATCTTTATGCAAAATGTAAATTTTCTCACATATTAGGCCTATATTTATCACAAATGTGCGTGTCAAAGATTTTTGACACGCACATACTTTGTTATTCGTTACCTGTCCTTTATTTGACAGATAACTACTTAGGAAAAATATAGCCTATCTGTTTGGACACTGATTAATAAATTGTTGCGTGTTTCATGAATTATATCCCTTTATTTTAGTAAAACGTGAGTCACTGAATAATTTCGCTCCCATTATTAAGGCACGAAGAATGGACGGATTAATAAAACGTCATAAAAAACTGCAACTCCTGCAGCCGCATTTATATGCAGGAGTGTATTCTATTCCTTAAAATATCAAATATCAAATTCAGAAACAACACATTCCAGCGGATAGATCACCTCTTATTTAACACAGACCTACAAATTTATTATCGAATTGAGATATATCTTTCTTTTTAGGTACAATTATTCGCTGAGTTTAAGTTCATTTTTGAGACGTTTCAGATTCTCGCAGAGAGACAGCTAAAAGCGCACCCTGTTTTTATTGTACTAAAGCACAAGGTTTTGTTGTTATCGTGAGCGCACAAATAAAAGTAGACCATTTGTAGTCTTGCACTAATCTGTAGGCTATCGCCAAAAATGACGGAAGGCCTGTTTTAAATTGTTTCTGTCATGAGGAGAAAATCCATCAGAACGCGCCGGCGCTTTCGTCGACCAGAGGGATAAAAATGTAACCAATTTAGTTTCATATTTATATTTAAATATTGGGCTATAGCCTAATATTTTTTTTTTTTTAAAGATGTCACTAATGTTGATTATGAAAAGGGAATAGCATGACGGATGCGCAATGTTGAGAGACAAATGCAGCGGGTCAGACATAAGTTCGACCACTTCATTAAGTTTTGTTTTATAGTAAGTCTTTCTTTAAAATGAATTTCGTTTTGTAGAAATTGTATCTTAATTTCAATCAATGTTTCATCAACCAATTGCCTATATTTAATTAGGAAGAAAACCATGAACGTCAGGAGTGGAATGGAAACGAAACCATGTTTCCGCGGCCTTTGAATAAGGCTGAAGCAATAGACGTCTTTCAATACATGTCTTTATTACTTAATTAATTGATAAGATGTTTTGGTCTAACAATATATTTTAGCTGCTCTAAATTCTAAAATTTGCGCATAGGCTAGGCTATATAAGGTTCCCTAGACAAGCGTGTAAAATGCTGTTTCGGCCGCAAATTTTCAGTAATTTCGATCGGTGCATCAAATGATATAGGCCTAAACTAAATTAATGTAGTTACAGTAAAAGAATAAAGAAATAGCCTAACTCTAGACTTATATGCTATTTACGTTTGGGCAATATAATAATAATAATATCTAAGCAAAGACCGAACATATTTATTTGTCTCGGCACACGACCGCTAACAGTAACACAGCGCATCAAAGCTTGCTGTTGTCTTGGCTACCTCACAAACGGCGATGGAAACAACAGTGAATTTTTCCCCCTTTTGTGGTAATTTAGCACTAGTTTCTGTGGTATTCTGCTTGCATTTTTGGGCTTCAGTTGGATGCTTTATTTTTATCTTCAGTCAACTGAGTTTAGTTCTAAAAAAAAAAGCAAAGGCTAAATAGTAAATAATCTGCGCCGGGGCCCATCATAGGGTGAGGGCTGCGGGGGTGTCCCGTACGCCCATGATGTAATGGTAATACATCGCTTACAATGGGTTCATGTTAACTACTGTATGATTATCAGACGATTTTAATGTGTTAATGTTTCAACTATAGCTATGTAACAATCTGATAAACTGCAATTGTGCAGTTTGTATCCATTAACACGCTCATAAACATTACAAAAAGAAATGTCATGCCATAGCTACACAATTACGAACAACAACAAAAAAAAAAACGTTATCCCAATAATCAACATTTTGTTAGGCTATTAAGATAAAAAGTTTCTGCTGTAGAGTTTGCGCCTAATCTGACTCTCCACAATGGGCTACACAATGTAGGCCTATTTGTATTTTGACTGCAGTTAAGAGCAAAATGACGAGAACATGTTTAACATTGGAAGTTTAAGATTCTTTATTAAATATTACTTTGTGCAAAACATATAGGCATCTGTACATTGTACTTCTATAACATCATAACATAAATCATTAAATTATAGTTCAGATGAACCGTACAAACCCAATCTTGTTTTTTGCTATTTATTTAGGCCTATTTATTTAGATCAGCAGATCTGTGTTGATTCAGTTCAGTTCAATAACTGCTGATGTTGCAAACTGTGGTTAAGCTGTAAAGCAGCTCGAAAGAATTGACCAAGATATGTAACATTATGGTTCCGTATTATTAGAACAATAACTGTACAGAAATTGTCATCCAATGTTCCTTAAAGACAAAGAAATAAAATAAAAATGTTAAGGAAAAACAAACAAAAACAACAAACCGATTGTGTTCCATTTATATATCAATGTATAATTTTTACATTATCTTGTGTGTATAAAAAGCACTCACCCAACCTAACAGTGCTTGACAAGTTTGAGATAGGGGGAAGGGCGCTTTGTTTAAAATGTTTGTCACCAAAGCCATTAATCCAGAGGGCAGGAGACTCAAAATATTAGCCTAAGCTATGCGCGTGACAGACCTTTTTGCAATCTTAGTGCTTTTTGTTAATTTTAACATCCTGATCTGATCATATGAAATAAGCGACGAAATACACAATTGTTAGACTCTGTTATGAGTATTTGCAGTAAGTTTCTTTATTTGTTTGTGTTATGGAGATTTGCAGTGTTTCGCAGTGTTTCACGCTCCACTCCAGAAGTTCCGAATGGGATCAACCCTCCCCCCGCGCGTTTGCCAGCGTCTGCTGCTGCCGAGCAGAGTATGTGCGAAGTTTTGACTGGAGCGAGGAGGGATTTTGTAAAAGTCGGAGCGTCGTGTTTTGTTTGTTTGTTTGTTTGTTTGTTTGTTTTTAAATCTGCAAGAAATGTTATGAGTTTGGCGTGTGGTAGGAAAAAAAAGTTTGCACAATAAGCCACTACGCAAATGTGTGTCTAAGTAGACCAGCTAAAATATATTGTTCGACCAAAAACATCTTATCAATTATTTAAGTAATAAAGACATGTAATAAAGTAATAAATAAATTTAATTAAAACAGAAAGACGTATTGCTTCAGCCTTATTCAAAGGCCGCGGAAACATGGTTTCATTTCCATTCCACACCCTACGTTTGGTTTTCTTCCTATTTATTAAATATAGGCAATTGGTTGATGAAACATTGATTGAAATTAAGATACAATTTCTACAAAACGAAATTCACTTTAAAGAAAGACTTACTATAAAACAAAACTTAATGAAGTGGTCAAACTATGTCTAACCCGCTGCATTTGTCTCCCGACATTGCGCATCCGTCATGCCATTCCCTTTTCATAATGAACTTAGGTGGAATTTATTCATTTAAAAATAATAGGCAATAGCCTATTATTTATCCCTCTGGCCGATGAAAGCGCCGGCGCGTTCTGATGGATTTTCTCCTCATGACAGCTGAAACAAAAACAGGCCTTCCGTCATTTTTGGCGATAGCTTACAGATTGATGCAAGACTACGAATGCTCTACTTTTATTTGTGTACGCTCACAATAACAACAAAACCTTGTACTTTTGAATAATAAAATAAAATAAAATAAAAAACAGGGTGCGCTTTCAGCTGTCTCTCTGCGAGAATCTGAAACGTCTCAAAAGTGAACTTAAACTCAGCAATAATTGTACCTAAAAAGAAAGAAATATCTCAATTCGATAAGATATAGGTCTGTGTAAGAGGCGATCTATCCGCTGGAACGTGTTGTTTCTGAAATCATGGCCAGTGCTGTTATCAGTTCTCTTGGCGCTCGTGCACACGCACAGTTTTCACACAGACAATCGAGCGTTTCGTTCTGGTAAAAGCACAAAACAAAATGCACACAACGTGTCCTTGCTCTTGATGTACAATCACTGATGAACACCTTTGGTTTTAATGAGTAAATTAGCCAAAATATTTATTCCTGCCGGTATTTTAGTCTGCGATATCAAAATCACTAAACATTACATAGCATAGCCTATATAATAGCCAAAAATAATAATAATAATAATCAAGAACAATTAAAAAAAATCAAGAACAATAGCAGTTAATAAGAATTATTGCTCTAATGCGGTCTTAATGCTGGACCGTTCTCATTTCGCTTATGGAACTTAAAGGAATTTTTTTTTTTTTTTTTTTTTTTTTGCTAAGAGCAAACCAGAATGAAAATATTACATTTATAATCCGTGTGTGTGCTCCAAATATATTATATATATATATATATATATATATGTATATATATGCCTAATGACTGTTTAATGACAATAGCATGCAGTAAGACTTTGTGTAAAGGTCTTTCTTTTAATTTTTGATGCATAGAGTAGCCTAAGACTATCCCACGTTTTGAAATTAACTCTCACTTTAAATTTTCTAATGGTTTTTAAGGATGTTAAAAGGTTATACTGTAATGTTGTTGTTTTACTTCGTCCTTTCATCTCCGTTTACAAACCGACATTTTATCATTACAGTCACTTTCCAATCCATCCCTTTGCGCCACCTGGCGGTAGTTTTTTACACGCGACTGAATTTCAGTTAACGCCACGGCCCTGCGGCGGCGGTATGCGCGGCGGTAATACCCATTTTGGTTGTCCACCTACTGTAGTTGGAAGAAAACAAAACTAGAAGTTTTTCGCCTTTCGTGGAAAGAAAAAATGATTGAGTACAGAATGGCTATAAGAAATGCTAGATCTACTTATTTTCAAATCTCTTAATAGAAAACAAACATAATCCTAGGTATTTATTTTGACACAGTGGCTAAATTAACTAGAAACAGAGATTCAACTGCTGACGTTTCCA